>NW_026697816.1:0-62933 GCF_030435755.1 Ochotona princeps
CGGAGAATGCTCCTACATGCGGGTTTCACATGCCACCAACTCCACATTCTCAGGCAACTTCAGCGCCACAGCCGTTTTCAGATAGCCCTCAATGCAAAGGCTCTAGACGCAAATATTGCTGTGAGAGCTAATTCAATCAAGGAAACACTGCATGTTGGTGAAGGGCATATTGAAGAAGGATCAGCCGAGTGGTTCTTGTGGGAGTACAACTCCATTTGGCTCACTAACTTCACACACCATCAGGCTTCCAAGCAGCTCTCAAGGAAACTCAGTTTTCACACTCTATGCTTAGTGCCCTTTGAGTGCATTATCTAGGAATGAACCTGGTAGAGCATCCCACACAAACCATTGCTCCACATGCGGGTTTCACATGCCACCCAACTCCACATTCTCAGGCAACTTCAGCGCCACAGCCGTTTTCAGATAGCCCTCAATGCAAAGGCTCTAGACGCAAATATTGGTGTGAGAACTAATTCAATCAAGGAAACACTGCATGTTGGTGAAGGGCATATTGAAGAAGGATCAGCCGAGTGGTTCTTGTGGAGAACAACTCCATTTGGCTCACTAACTTCACACACCATCAGGCTTCCAACCAGCTCTCAAGGAAACTCAGTTTTCACACTCTATGCTTAGTGCCCTTTGAGTGCATTACCTAGGAATGAACCTGGTAGAGAATCCCGCACAAACGAATGCTCCACATGCCCGTTTCACATGCCACCAGCTCCACATTCTCAGGCAACTTCAGCGCCACAGCCGTTTTCAGATAGCCCTCAATGCAAAGGCTCTAGACGCAAATATTGGTGTGAGAGCTAATTCAATCAAGGAAACACTGCATGTTGGTGAAGGGCATATTGAAGAAGGATCAGCCGAGTGGTTCTTATGAGAGAACAACTCCATTTGGCTCACTACTTCACACACCATCAGGCTTCAAGCAGCTCTCAAGGAAACTCAGTTTTCACACTCTATGCTTAGTGCCCTTTGAGTGCCTAGGACTGAAATGAAGCTTGGTGAGCATCCTACACAAACGAATGTTCCAGATGCGGGTTTCACATGCCACCAACTCCACATTCTCAGGCAACTTCAGCGCCACAGCCGTTTCAGATAGCCCTCAATGCAAAGGCTCTAGACGCAAATATTGGTGTGAGAGCTAATTCAATCAAGGAAACACTGCATGTTGGTGAAGGGCATATTGAAGAAGGATCAGCCGAGTGTTCTTATGAGAGAACAACTCCATTTGGCTCACTAACTTCACACACCATCAGGCTTCCAAGCAGCTCTCAAGAAACTCAGTTTTCACACTCTATGCTTAGTGCCCTTAGAGTGCATTATCTAGAATGAACCTGGTAGAGCATCCCACACAAACGAATGCTCCACATACGGGTTTCACATGCCACCAACTCCACATTCTCAGGCAACTTCAGCGCCACAGCCGTTTTCAGATAGCCCTCAATGCAAAGGCTCTAGACGCAAATATTGGTGTGAGAGCAATTCAATCAAGGAAACACTGCATGTTGGTGAAGGGCATATTGAAGAAGGATCAGCCGAGTGGTTCTTGTGGGAGAACAACTCCATTTGGCTCACTAACTTCACACACCATCAGGCTTCCAAGCAGCTCTCAAGGAAACTCAGTTTTCACACTCTATGCTTAGTGCCCTTAGAGTGCATTATCTAGGAATGAACCTGGGTGAGCATCCCACACAAACGATTGCTCCACATGCGGGTTTCACATGCCACCAACTCCACATTCTCAGGCAACTTCAGCGCCACAGCCGTTTTCAGATAGCCCTCAATGCAAAGGCTCTAGACGCAAATATTGGTGTGAGGACTAATTCAATCAAGGAAACACTGCATGTTGGTGAAGGGCATATTGAAGAAGGATCAGCCGAGTGGTTCTTGTGGGAGAACAACTCCATTTGGCTCACTAACTTCACACACCATCAGGCTTCCAAGCAGCTCTCAAGGAAACTCAGTTTTCACACTCTATGCTTAGTGCCCTTTGAGTGCATTATCTAGCAATGAACCTGGTAGAGCATCCCACACAAACGAATGCTCCACATGCCCGTTTCACATGCCACCAACTCCACATTCTCAGGCAACTTCAGCGCCACAGCCGTTTTCAGATAGCCCTCAATGCAAAGGCTCTAGACGCAAATATTGGTGTGAGAGCTAATTCAATCAAGGAAACACTGCATGTTGGTGAAGGGCATATTGAAGAAGGATCAGCCGAGTGGTTCTTGTGGGAGAACAACTCCATTTGGCTCACTAACTTCACACACCATCAGGCTTCCAAGCAGCTCTCAAGGAACTCAGTTTTCACACTCTATGCTTAGTGCCCTTAGAGTGCATTATCTAGCAATGAACCTGGTAGAGCATCCCACACAAACGAATGCTCCACATACGGGTTTCACATGCCACCAACTCCACATTCTCAGGCAACTTCAGTGCCACAGCCGTTTTCAGATAGCCCTCAATGCAAAGGCTCTAGGCGCAAATATTGGTGTGAGAGCTAATTCAATCAAGGAAACACTGCATGTTGGTGAAGGGCATATTGAAGAAGGATCTGCCGAGTGGTTCTTGTGGGAGAACAACTCCATTTGGCTCACTAACTTCACACACCATCAGGCTTCCAAGCAGCTCTCAAGGAAACTCAGTTTTCACACTCTATGCTTAGTGCCCTTTGAGTGCATTATCTAGGAATGAACCTGGATGAGCATCCCACACAAACGATTGCTCCACATGCGGGTTTCACATGCCACCAACTCCACATTCTCAGGCAACTTCAGCACCACAGCCGTTTTCAGATAGCCCTCAATGCAAAGGCTCTAGACGCAAATATTGGTGTGAGAACTAATTCAATCAAGGAAACACTGCATGTTGGTGAAGGGCATATTGAAGAAGGATCAGCCGAGTGGTTCTTGTGGGAGAACAACTCCATTTGGCTCACTAACTTCACACACCATCAGGCTTCCAAGCAGCTCTCAAGGAAACTCAGTTTTCACACTCTATGCTTAGTGCCCTTTGAGTGCATTATCTAGGAATGAACCTGGTAGAGCATCCCGCACAAACGAATGCTCCACATGCGGGTTTCACATGCCACCAACTCCACATTCTCAGGCAACTTCAGCGCCACAGCCGTTTTCAGATAGCCCTCAATGCAAAGGCTCTAGACGCAAATATTGTTGTGAGAGCTAATTCAATCAAGGAAACACTGCATGTTGGTGAAGGGCATATTGAAGAAGGATCAGCCGAGTGGTTCTTATGAGAGAACAACTCCATTTGGCTCACTAACTTCACACACCATCAGGCTTCCAAGCAGCTCTCAAGGAAACTCAGTTTTCACACTCTATGCTTAGTGCCCTTTGAGTGCCTAGGACTGAAATGAAGCTTGGTGAGCATCCTACACAAACGAATGCTCCACATGCGGGTTTCACATGCCACCAACTCACATTCTCAGGCAACTTCAGCGCCACAGCTGTTTTCAGATAGCCCTCAATGCAAAGGCTCTAGACGCAAATATTGCTGTGAGAGCTAATTCAATCAAGGAAACACTGCATGTTGGTGAAGGGCATATTGAAGAAGGATCAGCCGAGTGGTTCTTGTGGGAGAACAACTCCATTTGGCTCACTAACTTCACACACCATCAGGCTTCCAAGCAGCTCTCAAGAAACTCAGTTTTCACACTCTATGCTTAGTGCCCTTTGAGTGCATTATCTAGGAATGAACCTGGTAGAGCATCCACACAAACCATTGCTCCACATGCGGGTTTCACATGCCACCAACTCCACATTCTCAGGCAACTTCAGCGCCACAGCCGTTTTCAGATAGCCCTCAATGCAAAGGCTCTAGACGCAAATATTGGTGTGAGGACTAATTCAATCAAGGAAACACTGCATGTTGGTGAAGGGCATATTGAAGAAGGATCAGCCGAGTGGTTCTTGTGGGAGAGACAACTCCATTTGGCTCACTAACTTCACACACCATCAGGCTTCCAAGCAGCTCTCAAGGAAACTCAGTTTTCACACTCTATGCTTAGTGCCCTTTGAGTGCATTATCTAGCAATGAACCTGGTAGAGCATCCCACACAACGAATGCTCCACATGCGGCTTTCACATGCCACCAACTCCACATTCACAGGCAACTTCAGCGCCACAGCCGTTTTCAGATAGCCCTCAATGCAAAGGCTCTAGACGCAAATATTGGTGTGAGAGCTAATTCAATCAAGGAAACACTGCATGTTGGTGAAGGGCATATTGAAGAAGGATCAGCCGAGTGGTTCTTGTGGGAGAACAACTCATTTGGCTCACTAACTTCACACACCATCAGGCTTCCAAGCAGCTCTCAAGGAAACTCAGTTTTCACACTCTATGCTTAGTGCCCTTAGAGTGCATTATCTAGCAATGAACCTGGTAGAGCATCCCACACAAACGAATGCTCCACATACGGGTTTCACATGCCACCAACTCCACATTCTCAGCAACTTCAGTGCACAGCCGTTTTCAGATAGCCCTCAATGCAAAGGCTCTAGGCGCAAATATGGTGTGAGAGCTAATTCAATCAAGGAAACACTGCATGTTGGTGAAGGGCATATTGAAGAAGTATCTGCCGAGTTGTTCTTGTGGGAGAACAACTCCATTTGGCTCACTAACTTCACACACCATCAGGCTTCCAAGCAGCTCTCAAGGAACTCAGTTTTCACACTCTATGCTTAGTGCCCTTTGAGTGCATTATCTAGGAATGAACCTGGATGAGCATCCCACACAACGATTGCTCCACATGCGGGTTTTCACATGCCACCAACTCCACATTCTCAGGCAACTTCAGCACCACAGCCGTTTTCAGATAGCCCTCAATGCAAAGGCTCTAGACGCAAATATTGGTGTGAGACTAATTCAATCAAGGAAACACTGCATGTTGGTGAAGGGCATATTGAAGAAGGATCAGCCGAGTGGTTCTTGTGGGAGAACAACTCCATTTGGCTCACTAACTTCACACACCATCAGGCTTCCAAGCAGCTCTCAAGGAAACTCAGTTTTCACACTCTATGCTTAGTGCCCTTTGAGTGCATTATCTAGGAATGAACCTGGTAGAGCATCCCGCACAAACGAATGCTCCACATGCGGGTTTCACATGCCACCAACTCCACATTCTCAGGCAACTTCAGCGCCACAGCCGTTTTCAGATAGCCCTCAATGCAAAGGCTCTAGACGCAAATATTGTTGTGAGAGCTAATTCAATCAAGGAAACACTGCATGTTGGTGAAGGGCATATTGAAGAAGGATCAGCCGAGTGGTTCTTATGAGAGAACAACTCCATTTGGCTCACTAACTTCACACACCATCAGGCTTCAAGCAGCTCTCAAGGAAACTCAGTTTTCACACTCTATGCTTAGTGCCCTTTGAGTGCCTAGGACTGAATGAAGCTTGGTGAGCATCCTACACAAACGAATGCTCCACATGCGGGTTTCACATGCCACCAACTCCACATTCTCAGGCAACTTCAGCGCCACAGCTGTTTTCAGATAGCCCTCAATGCAAAGGCTCTAGACGCAAATATTGCTGTGAGAGCTAATTCAATCAAGGAAACACTGCATGTTGGTGAAGGGCATATTGAAGAAGGATCAGCCGAGTGGTTCTTGTGGGAGAACAACTCCATTTGGCTCACTAACTTCACACACCATCAGGCTTCCAAGCAGCTCTCAAGAAACTCAGTTTTCACACTCTATGCTTAGTGCCCTTAGAGTGCATTATCTAGGAATGAACCTGGTAGAGCATCCCACACAAACCATTGCTCCACATGCGGTTTCACATGCCACCAACTCCACATTCTCAGGCAACTTCAGCGCCACAGCCGTTTTCAGATAGCCCTCAATGCAAAGGCTCTAGACGCAAATATTGGTGTGAGAACTAATTCAATCAAGTAAACACTGCATGTTGGTGAAGGGCATATTGAAGAAGGATCAGCCGAGTGGTTCTTGTGGGAGAACAACTCCATTTGGCTCACTAACTTCACACACCATCAGGCTTCCAAGCAGCTCTCAAGAAACTCAGTTTTCACACTCTATGCTTAGTGCCCTTTGAGTGCATTATCTAGAATGAACCTGGTAGAGAATCCGCACAAACGAATGCTCCACATGCCCGTTTCACATGCCACCAACTCACATTCTCAGGCAACTTCAGCGCCACAGCCGTTTTCAGATAGCCCTCAATGCAAAGGCTCTAGACACAAATATTGCTGTGAGAGCTAATTCAATCAAGGAAACACTGCATGTTGGTGAAGGCATATTGAAGAAGGATCAGCCGAGTGGTTCTTATGAGAGAACAACTCCATTTGGCTCACTAACTTCACACACCATCAGGCTTCCAAGCAGCTCTCAAGGAAACTCAGTTTTCACACTCTATGCTTAGTGCCCTTTGAGTGCCTAGGACTGAAATGAAGCTTGGTGAGCATCCTACACAAACGAATGTTCCAGATGCGGGTTTCACATGCCACCAACTCCACATTCTCAGGCAACTTCAGCGCCACAGCCGTTTTCAGATAGCCCTCAATGCAAAGGCTCTAGACGCAAATATTGCTGTGAGAGCTAATTCAATCAAGGAAACACTGCATGTGGTGAAGGGCATATTGAAGAAGGATCAGCCGAGTGGTTCTTGTGGGAGAACAACTCCATTTGCTCACTAACTTCACACACATCAGGCTTCCAAGCAGCTCTCAAGGAAACTCAGTTTTCACACTCTATGCTTAGTGCCCTTTGAGTGCATTAGGACTGAAATGAAGCTTGGTGAGCATCCTACACAAACGAATGCTCCACATGCGGGTTTCACATGCCACCAACTCTACATTCTCAGGCAACTTCAGCGCCACAGCCGTTTTCAGATAGCCCTCAATGCAAAGGCTCTAGACGCAAATATTGGTGTGAGAGCTAATTCAATCAAGGAAACACTGCATGTTGGTGAAGGGCATATTGAAGAAGGATCAGCCGAGTGGTTCTTGTGGGAGAACAACTCCATTTGGCTCACTAACTTCACACACCATCAGGCTTCCAAGCAGCTCTCAAGGAAACTCAGTTTTCACACTCTATGCTTAGTGCCCTTTGAGTGCATTATCTAGGAATGAACCTGGGTGAGCATCCCACACAAACGAATGCTCCACATGCGGTTTCACATGCCACCAACTCCACATTCTCAGGCAACTTCAGCGCCACAGCCGTTTTCAGATAGCCCTCAATGCAAAGGCTCTAGACGCAAAATATTGGTGTGAGAGCTAATTCAATCAAGGAAACACTGCATGTTGGTGAAGGGCATATTGAAGAAGGATCAGCCGAGTGGTTCTTGTGGGAGAACAACTCCATTTGGCTCACTAACTTCACACACCATCAGGCTTCCAAGCAGCTCTCAAGGAACTCAGTTTTCACACTCTATGCTTAGTGCCCTTTGAGTGCATATCTAGCAATGAACCTGGTAGAGCATCCCACACAAACGAATGCTCCACATGCCCGTTTCACATGCCACCAACTCCACATTCTCAGGCAACTTCAGCGCCACAGCCGTTTTCAGATAGCCCTCAATGCAAAGGCTCTAGACGCAAATATTGGTGTGAGAGCTAATTCAATCAAGGAAACACTGCATGTTGGTGAAGGGCATATTGAAGAAGGATCAGCCGAGTGGTTCTTGTGGGAGAACAACTCCATTTGGCTCACTAACTTCACACACCATCAGGCTTCCAAGCAGCTCTCAAGGAAACTCAGTTTTCACACTCTATGCTTAGTGCCCTTAGAGTGCATTATCTAGCAATGAACCTGGTAGAGCATCCCACACAAACGAATGCTCCACATACGGGTTTCACATGCCACCAACTCCACATTCTCAGGCAACTTCAGGCCCACAGCCGTTTTCAGATAGCCCTCATGCAAAGGCTCTAGGCGCAAATATTGGTGTGAGAGCTAATTCAATCAAGGAAACACTGCATGTTGGTGAAGGGCATATTGAGAGTATCTGCCGAGTGGTTCTTGTGGAGAACAACTCCATTTGGCTCACTAACTTCACACACCATCAGGCTTCCAAGCAGCTCTCAGGAAACTCAGTTTTCACACTCTATGCTTAGTGCCCTTTGAGTGCATTATCTAGGAATGAACCTGATGAGCATCCCACACAAACGATTGCTCCACATGCGGGTTTCACATGCCACCAACTCCACATTCTCAGGCAACTTCAGCACCACAGCCGTTTTCAGATAGCCCTCAATGCAAAGGCTCTAGACGCAAATATTGGTGTGAGAACTAATTCAATCAAGGAAACACTGCATGTTGGTGAAGGGCATATTGAAGAAGGATCAGCCGAGTGGTTCTTGTGGGAGAACAACTCCATTTGGCTCACTAACTTCACACACCATCAGGCTTCCAAGCAGCTCTCAAGGAAACTCAGTTTCACACTCTATGCTTAGTGCCCTTTGAGTGCATTATCTAGGAATGAACCTGGTAGAGCATCCGCACAAACGAATGCTCCACATGCGGGTTTCACATGCCACCAACTCCACATTCTCAGGCAACTTCAGCGCCACAGCCCTTTTCAGATAGCCCTCAATGCAAAGGCTCTAGATGCAAATATTGGTGTGAGAGCTAATTCAATCAAGGAAACACTGCATGTTGGTGAAGGGCATATTGAAGAAGGATCAGCCGAGTGGTTCTTATGAGAGAACAACTCCATTTGGCTCACTAACTTCACACACCATCAGGCTTCCAAGCAGCTCTCAAGGAACTCAGTTTTCACACTCTATGCTTAGTGCCCTTTGAGTGCCTAGGACTGAAATGAAGCTTGGTGAGCATCCTACACAAACGAATGCTCCACATGCGGGTTTCACATGCCACCAACTCCACATTCTCAGGCAACTTCAGCGCCACAGCTGTTTTCAGATAGCCCTCAATGCAAAGGCTCTAGACGCAAATATTGCTGTGAGAGCTAATTCAATCAAGGAAACACTGCATGTTGGTGATAGGGCATATTGAAGAAGGATCAGCCGAGTGGTTCTTGTGGAGAACAACTCCATTTGGCTCACTAACTTCACACACCATCAGGCTTCCAAGCAGCTCTCAAGGAAACTCAGTTTTCACACTCTATGCTTAGTGCCCTTTGAGTGCATTATCTAGGAATGAACCTGGTAGAGCATCCCACACAAACATTGCTCCACATGCGGTTTCACATGCCACCAACTCCACATTCTCAGGCAACTTCAGCGCCACAGCCGTTTTCAGATAGCCCTCAATGCAAAGGCTCTAGACGCAAATATTGGTGTGAGAACTAATTCAATCAAGGAAACACTGCATGTTGGTGAAGGGCATATTGAAGAAGGATCAGCCGAGTGGTTCTTGTGGGAGAACAACTCCATTTGGCTCACTAACTTCACACACCATCAGGCTTCCAAGCAGCTCTCAAGGAAACTCAGTTTTCACACTCTATGCTTAGTGCCCTTTGAGTGCATTATCTAGGAATGAACCTGGTAGAGAATCCCGCACAAACGAATGCTCCACATGCCCGTTTCACATGCCACCAACTCCACATTCTCAGGCAACTTCAGCGCCACAGCCGTTTTCAGATAGCCCTCAATGCAAAGGCTCTAGACACAAATATTGCTGTGAGAGCTAATTCAATCAAGGAAACACTGCATGTTGGTGAAGGGCATATTGAAGAAGGATCAGCCGAGTGGTTCTTATGAGAGAACAACTCCATTTGGCTCACTAACTTCACACACCATCAGGCTTCCAAGCAGCTCTCAAGGAAACTCAGTTTTCACACTCTATGCTTAGTGCCCTTTGAGTGCCTAGGACTGAAATGAAGCTTGGTGAGCATCCTACACAAACGAATGTTCCAGATGCGGGTTTCACATGCCACCAACTCCACATTCTCAGGCAACTTCAGCGCCACAGCCGTTTTCAATAGCCCTCAATGCAAAGGCTCTAGACGCAAATATTGCTGTGAGAGCTAATTCAATCAAGGAAACACTGCATGTTGGTGAAGGGCATATTGAAGAAGGATCAGCCGAGTGGTTCTTGTGGGAGAACAACTCCATTTGGCTCACTAACTTCACACACCATCAGGCTTCCAAGCAGCTCTCAAGGAAACTCAGTTTTCACACTCTATGCTTAGTGCCCTTTGAGTGCATTATCTAGGATTGAACCTGGTAGAGCATCCCACACAAACGAATGCTCCACATGCGGGTTTCACATGCCAAGACGCCACATTCTCAGGCAACTTCAGCGCCACAGCCGTTTTCAGATAGCCCTCAATGCAAAGGCTCTAGACGCAAATATTGGTGTGAGAGCTAATTCAATCAAGGAAACACTGCATGTTGGTGAAGGGCATATTGAAGAAGGATCAGCCGAGTGGTTCTTATGAGAGAACAACTCCATTTGGCTCACTAACTTCACACACCATCAGGCTTCCAAGCAGCTCTCAAGGAAACTCAGTTTTCACACTCTATGCTTAGTGCCCTTTGAGTGCCTAGGACTGAAATGAAGCTTGGTGAGCATCCTACACAAACGAATGCTCCACATGCGGGTTTCACATGCCACCAACTCTACATTCTCAGGCAACTTCAGCGCCACAGCCGTTTTCAGATAGCCCTCAATGCAAAGGCTCTAGACGCAAATATTGGTGTGAGAGCTAATTCAATCAAGGAAACACTGCATGTTGGTGAAGGGCATATTGAAGAAGGATCAGCCGAGTGGTTCTTATGAGAGAACAACTCCATTTGGCTCACTAACTTCACACACCATCAGGCTTCCAAGCAGCTCTCAAGGAAACTCAGTTTTCACACTCTATGCTTAGTGCCCTTAGAGTGCATTATCTAGGAATGAACCTGGTAGAGCATCCCACACAAACGAATGCTCCACATACGGGTTTCACATGCCACCAACTCCACATTCTCAGGCAACTTCAGCGCCACAGCCGTTTTCAGATAGCCCTCAATGCAAAGGCTCTAGACGCAAATATTGCTGTGAGAGCTAATTCAATCAAGGAAACACTGCATGTTGGTGAAGGGCATATTGAAGAAGGATCAGCCGAGTGGTTCTTGTGGGAGAACAACTCCATTTGGCTCACTAACTTCACACACCATCAGGCTTCCAAGCAGCTCTCAAGGAAACTCAGTTTTCACACTCTATGCTTAGTGCCCTTTGAGTGCATTATCTAGGAATGAACCTGGGTGAGCATCCCACACAAACGATTGCTCCACATGCGGGTTTCACATGCCACCAACTCCACATTCTCAGGCAACTTCAGCGCCACAGCCGTTTTCAGATAGCCCTCAATGCAAAGGCTCTAGACGCAAATATTGGTGTGAGAACTAATTCAATCAAGGAAACACTGCATGTTGGTGAATGGCATATTGAAGAAGGATCAGCCGAGTGGTTCTTGTGGGAGAACAACTCCATTTGGCTCACTAACTTCACACACCATCAGGCTTCCAAGCAGCTCTCAAGGAAACTCAGTTTTCACACTCTATGCTTAGTGCCCTTTGAGTGCATTATCTAGCAATGAACCCGGTAGAGCATCCCACACAAACGAATGCTCCACATGCCCGTTTCACATGCCACCAACTCCACATTCTCAGGCAACTTCAGCGCCACAGCCGTTTTCAGATAGCCCTCAATGCAAAGGCTCTAGACGCAAATATTGGTGTGAGAGCTAATTCAATCAAGGAAACACTGCATGTTGGTGAAGGGCATATTGAAGAAGGATCAGCCGAGTGGTTCTTGTGGGAGAACAACTCCATTTGGCTCACTAACTTCACACACCATCAGGCTTCCAAGCAGCTCTCAAGGAAACTCAGTTTTCACACTCTATGCTTAGTGCCCTTAGAGTGCATTATCTAGCAATGAACCTGGTAGAGCATCCCACACAAACGAATGCTCCACATACGGGTTTCACATGCCACCAACTCCACATTCTCAGACAACTTCAGCGCCACAGCCGTTTTCAGATAGCCCTCAATGCAAAGGCTCTAGACGCAAATATTGGTGTGAGAGCTAATTCAATCAAGGAAACACTGCATGTTGGTGAAGGGCATATTGAAGAAGGATCAGCCGAGTGGTTCTTATGAGAGAACAACTCCATTTGGCTCACTAACTTCACACACCATCAGGCTTCCAAGCAGCTCTCAAGGAAATTCAGTTTTCACACTCTATGCTTAGTGCCCTTTGAGTGCATTATCTAGGAATGAACCTGGGTGAGCATCCCACAGAAACGATTGCTCCACATGCGGGTTTCACATGCCACCAACTCCACATTCTCAGGCAACTTCAGCACCACAGCCGTTTTCAGATAGCCCTCAATGCAAAGGCTCTAGACGCAAATATTGGTGTGAGAACTAATTCAATCAAGGAAACACTGCATGTTGGTGAAGGGCATATTGAAGAAGGATCAGCCGAGTGGTTCTTGTGGGAGAACAACTCCATTTGGCTCACTAACTTCACACACCATCAGGCTTCCAAGCAGCTCTCAAGGAAACTCAGTTTTCACACTCTATGCTTAGTGCCCTTTGAGTGCATTATCTAGGAATGAACCTGGTAGAGCATCCCGCACAAACGAATGCTCCACATGCGGGTTTCACATGCCACCAACTCCACATTCTCAGGCAACTTCAGCGCCACAGCCGTTTTCAGATAGCCCTCAATGCAAAGGCTCTAGACGCAAATATTGGTGTGAGAGCTAATTCAATCAAGGAAACACTGCATGTTGGTGAAGGGCATATTGAAGAAGGATCAGCCGAGTGGTTCTTATGAGAGAACAACTCCATTTGGCTCACTAACTTCACACACCATCAGGCTTCCAAGCAGCTCTCAAGGAAACTCAGTTTTCACACTCTATGCTTAGTGCCCTTTGAGTGCCTAGGACTGAAATGAAGCTTGGTGAGCATCCTACACAAACGAATGCTCCACATGCGGGTTTCACATGCCACCAACTCCACATTCTCAGGCAACTTCAGCGCCACAGCCGTTTTCAGATAGCCCTCAATGCAAAGGCTCTAGACGCAAATATTGGTGTGAGAGCTAATTCAATCAAGGAAACACTGCATGTTGGTGAAGGGCATATTGAAGAAGGATCAGCCGAGTGGTTCTTGTGGGAGAACAACTCCATTTGGCTCACTAACTTCACACACAATCAGGCTTCCAAGCAGCTCTCAAGAAAATTCAGTTTTCACACTCTATGCTTAGTGCCCTTTGAGTGCATTATCTAGGAATGAACCTTGTAGAGCATCCCACACAAACGAATGCTCCACATGCGGGTTTCACATGCCAAGACGCCACATTCTCAGGCAACTTCAGCGCCACAGCCGTTTTCAGATAGCCCTCAATGCAAAGGCTCTAGACGCAAATATTGGTGTGAGAGCTAATTCAATCAAGGAAACACTGCATGTTGGTGAAGGGCATATTGAAGAAGGATCAGCCGAGTGGTTCTTATGAGAGAACAACTCCATTTGGCTCACTAACTTCACACACCATCAGGCTTCCAAGCAGCTCTCAAGCAAACTCAGTTTTCACACTCTATGCTTAGTGCCCTTTGAGTGCATTATCTAGGAATGAACCTGGGTGAGCATCCCACACAAACGATTGCTCCACATGCGGGTTTCACATGCCACCAACTCCACATTCTCAGGCAACTTCAGCGCCACAGCCGTTTTCAGATAGCCCTCAATGCAAAGGCTCTAGACGCAAATATTGGTGTGAGAACTATTTCAATCAAGGAAACACTGCATGTTGGTGAAGGGCATATTGAAGAAGGATCAGCCGAGTGGTTCTTGTGGGAGAACAACTCCATTTGGCTCACTTATTTCACATACCATCAGGCTTCAAAGCAGCTCTCAAGGAAACTCAGTTTTCACACTCTATGCTTAGTGCCCTTTGAGTGCATTATCTAGGAATGAACCTGGTAGAGCATCCCACACAAACCATTGCTCCACATGCGGGTTTCACATGCCACCAACTCCACATTCACAGGCAACTTCAGCGCCACAGCCGTTTTCAGATAGCCCTCAATGCAAAGGCTCTAGACGCAAATATTGGTGTGAGAACTAATTCAATCAAGGAAACACTGCATGTTGGTGAAGGGCATATTGAAGAAGGATCAGCCGAGTGGTTCTTGTGGGAGAACAACTCCATTTGGCTCACTAACGTCACACACCATCAGGCTTCCAAGCAGCTCTCAAGGAAACTCAGTTTTCACACTCTATGCTTAGTGCCCTTTGAGTGCATTATCTAGGAATGAACCTGGTAGAGAATCCCGCACAAACGAATGCTCCACATGCCCGTTTCACATGCCACCAACTCCACATTCTCAGGCAACTTCAGCGCCACAGCCGTTTTCAGATAGCCCTCAATGCAAAGGCTCTAGACACAAATATTGCTGTGAGAGCTAATTCAATCAAGGAAACACTGCATGTTGGTGAAGGGCATATTGAAGAAGGATCAGCCGAGTGGTTCTTATGAGAGAACAACTCCATTTGGCTCACTAACTTCACACACCATCAGGCTTCCAAGCAGCTCTCAAGGAAACTCAGTTTTCACACTCTATGCTTAGTGCCCTTTGAGTGCCTAGGACTGAAATGAAGCTTGGTGAGCATCCTACACAAACGAATGTTCCAGATGCGGGTTTCACATGCCACCAACTCCACATTCTCAGGCAACTTCAGCGCCACAGCCGTTTTCAGATAGCCCTCAATGCAAAGGCTCTAGACGCAAATATTGCTGTGAGAGCTAATTCAATCAAGGAAACACTGCATGTTGGTGAAGGGCATATTGAAGAAGGATCAGCCGAGTGGTTCTTATGAGAGAACAACTCCATTTGGCTCACTAACTTCACACACCATCAGGCTTCCAAGCAGCTCTCAAGGAAACTCAGTTTTCACACTCTATGCTTAGTGCCCTTTGAGTGCATTATCTAGGAATGAACCTGGGTGAGCATCCCACACAAACGATTGCTCCACATGCGGGTTTCACATGCCACCAACTCCACATTCTCAGGCAACTTCAGCACCACAGCCGTTTTCAGATAGCCCTCAATGCAAAGGCTCTAGACGCAAATATTGGTGTGAGAACTAATTCAATCAAGGAAACACTGCATGTTGGTGAAGGGCATATTGAAGAAGGATCAGCCGAGTGGTTCTTGTGGGAGAACAACTCCATTTGGCTCACTAACTTCACACACCATCAGGCTTCCAAGCAGCTCTCAAGGAAACTCAGTTTTCACACTCTATGCTTAGTGCCCTTTGAGTGCATTATCTAGGAATGAACCTGGTAGAGCATCCCGCACAAACGAATGCTCCACATGCGGGTTTCACATGCCACCAACTCCACATTCTCAGGCAACTTCAGCGCCACAGCCGTTTTCAGATAGCCCTCAATGCAAAGGCTCTAGACGCAAATATTGGTGTGAGAGCTAATTCAATCAAGGAAACACTGCATGTTGGTGAAGGGCATATTGAAGAAGGATCAGCCGAGTGGTTCTTATGAGAGAACAACTCCATTTGGCTCACTAACTTCACACACCATCAGGCTTCCAAGCAGCTCTCAAGGAAACTCAGTTTTCACACTCTATGCTTAGTGCCCTTTGAGTGCCTAGGACTGAAATGAAGCTTGGGGAGCATCCTACACAAACGAATGCTCCACATGCGGGTTTCACATGCCACCAACTCCACATTCTCAGGCAACTTCAGCGCCACAGCCGTTTTCAGATAGCCCTCAATGCAAAGGCTCTAGACGCAAATATTGGTGTGAGAGCTAATTCAATCAAGGAAACACTGCATGTTGGTGAAGGGCATATTGAAGAAGGATCAGCCGAGTGGTTCTTGTGGGAGAACAACTCCATTTGGCTCACTAACTTCACACACAATCAGGCTTCCAAGCAGCTCTCAAGAAAATTCAGTTTTCACACTCTATGCTTAGTGCCCTTTGAGTGCATTATCTAGGAATGAACCTTGTAGAGCATCCCACACAAACGAATGCTCCACATGCGGGTTTCACATGCCAAGACGCCACATTCTCAGGCAACTTCAGCGCCACAGCCGTTTTCAGATAGCCCTCAATGCAAAGGCTCTAGACGCAAATATTGGTGTGAGAGCTAATTCAATCAAGGAAACACTGCATGTTGGTGAAGGGCATATTGAAGAAGGATCAGCCGAGTGGTTCTTATGAGAGAACAACTCCATTTGGCTCACTAACTTCACACACCATCAGGCTTCCAAGCAGCTCTCAAGCAAACTCAGTTTTCACACTCTATGCTTAGTGCCCTTTGAGTGCATTATCTAGGAATGAACCTGGGTGAGCATCCCACACAAACGAATGCTCCACATGCGGGTTTCACATGCCACCAACTCCACATTCTCAGGCAACTTCAGCGCCACAGCCGTTTTCAGATAGCCCTCAATGCAAAGGCTCTAGACGCAAATATTGCTGTGAGAGCTAATTCAATCAAGGAAACACTGCATGTTGGTGAAGGGCATATTGAAGAAGGATCAGCCGAGTGGTTCTTGTGGGAGAACAACTCCATTTGGCTCACTAACTTCACACACCATCAGGCTTCCAAGCAGCTCTCAAGGAAACTCAGTTTTCACACTCTATGCTTAGTGCCCTTTGAGTGCATTATCTAGGATTGAACCTGGTAGAGCATCCCACACAAACGAATGCTCCACATGCGGGTTTCACATGCCAAGACGCCACATTCTCAGGCAACTTCAGCGCCACAGCCGTTTTCAGATAGCCCTCAATGCAAAGGCTCTAGACGCAAATATTGGTGTGAGAGCTAATTCAATCAAGGAAACACTGCATGTTGGTGAAGGGCATATTGAAGAAGGATCAGCCGAGTGGTTCTTATGAGAGAACAACTCCATTTGGCTCACTAACTTCACACACCATCAGGCTTCCAAGCAGCTCTCAAGGAAACTCAGTTTTCACACTCTATGCTTAGTGCCCTTTGAGTGCCTAGGACTGAAATGAAGCTTGGTGAGCATCCTACACAAACGAATGCTCCACATGCGGGTTTCACATGCCACCAACTCTACATTCTCAGGCAACTTCAGCGCCACAGCCGTTTTCAGATAGCCCTCAATGCAAAGGCTCTAGACGCAAATATTGGTGTGAGAGCTAATTCAATCAAGGAAACACTGCATGTTGGTGAAGGGCATATTGAAGAAGGATCAGCCGAGTGGTTCTTATGAGAGAACAACTCCATTTGGCTCACTAACTTCACACACCATCAGGCTTCCAAGCAGCTCTCAAGGAAACTCAGTTTTCACACTCTATGCTTAGTGCCCTTAGAGTGCATTATCTAGGAATGAACCTGGTAGAGCATCCCACACAAACGAATGCTCCACATACGGGTTTCACATGCCACCAACTCCACATTCTCAGGCAACTTCAGCGCCACAGCCGTTTTCAGATAGCCCTCAATGCAAAGGCTCTAGACGCAAATATTGGTGTGAGAGCTAATTCAATCAAGGAAACACTGCATGTTGGTGAAGGGCATATTGAAGAAGGATCAGCCGAGTGGTTCTTGTGGGAGAACAACTCCATTTGGCTCACTAACTTCACACACCATCAGGCTTCCAAGCAGCTCTCAAGCAAACTCAGTTTTCACACTCTATGCTTAGTGCCCTTTGAGTGCATTATCTAGGAATGAACCTGGGTGAGCATCCCACACAAACGATTGCTCCACATGCGGGTTTCACATGCCACCAACTCCACATTCTCAGGCAACTTCAGCGCCACAGCCGTTTTCAGATAGCCCTCAATGCAAAGGCTCTAGACGCAAATATTGGTGTGAGAACTAATTCAATCAAGGAAACACTGCATGTTGGTGAATGGCATATTGAAGAAGGATCAGCCGAGTGGTTCTTGTGGGAGAACAACTCCATTTGGCTCACTAACTTCACACACCATCAGGCTTCCAAGCAGCTCTCAAGGAAACTCAGTTTTCACACTCTATGCTTAGTGCCCTTTGAGTGCATTATCTAGCAATGAACCCGGTAGAGCATCCCACACAAACGAATGCTCCACATGCCCGTTTCACATGCCACCAACTCCACATTCTCAGGCAACTTCAGCGCCACAGCCGTTTTCAGATAGCCCTCAATGCAAAGGCTCTAGACGCAAATATTGGTGTGAGAGCTAATTCAATCAAGGAAACACTGCATGTTGGTGAAGGGCATATTGAAGAAGGATCAGCCGAGTGGTTCTTGTGGGAGAACAACTCCATTTGGCTCACTAACTTCACACACCATCAGGCTTCCAAGCAGCTCTCAAGGAAACTCAGTTTTCACACTCTATGCTTAGTGCCCTTAGAGTGCATTATCTAGCAATGAACCTGGTAGAGCATCCCACACAAACGAATGCTCCACATACGGGTTTCACATGCCACCAACTCCACATTCTCAGACAACTTCAGCGCCACAGCCGTTTTCAGATAGCCCTCAATGCAAAGGCTCTAGACGCAAATATTGGTGTGAGAGCTAATTCAATCAAGGAAACACTGCATGTTGGTGAAGGGCATATTGAAGAAGGATCAGCCGAGTGGTTCTTATGAGAGAACAACTCCATTTGGCTCACTAACTTCACACACCATCAGGCTTCCAAGCAGCTCTCAAGGAAATTCAGTTTTCACACTCTATGCTTAGTGCCCTTTGAGTGCATTATCTAGGAATGAACCTGGGTGAGCATCCCACAGAAACGATTGCTCCACATGCGGGTTTCACATGCCACCAACTCCACATTCTCAGGCAACTTCAGCACCACAGCCGTTTTCAGATAGCCCTCAATGCAAAGGCTCTAGACGCAAATATTGGTGTGAGAACTAATTCAATCAAGGAAACACTGCATGTTGGTGAAGGGCATATTGAAGAAGGATCAGCCGAGTGGTTCTTGTGGGAGAACAACTCCATTTGGCTCACTAACTTCACACACCATCAGGCTTCCAAGCAGCTCTCAAGGAAACTCAGTTTTCACACTCTATGCTTAGTGCCCTTTGAGTGCATTATCTAGGAATGAACCTGGTAGAGCATCCCACACAAACGAATGCTCCACATGCGGGTTTCACATGCCACCAACTCCACATTCTCAGGCAACTTCAGCGCCACAGCCGTTTTCAGATAGCCCTCAATGCAAAGGCTCTAGACGCAAATATTGGTGTGAGAGCTAATTCAATCAAGGAAACACTGCATGTTGGTGAAGGGCATATTGAAGAAGGATCAGCCGAGTGGTTCTTATGAGAGAACAACTCCATTTGGCTCACTAACTTCACACACCATCAGGCTTCCAAGCAGCTCTCAAGGAAACTCAGTTTTCACACTCTATGCTTAGTGCCCTTTGAGTGCCTAGGACTGAAATGAAGCTTGGTGAGCATCCTACACAAACGAATGCTCCACATGCGGGTTTCACATGCCACCAACTCCACATTCTCAGGCAACTTCAGCGCCACAGCCGTTTTCAGATAGCCCTCAATGCAAAGGCTCTAGACGCAAATATTGGTGTGAGAGCTAATTCAATCAAGGAAACACTGCATGTTGGTGAAGGGCATATTGAAGAAGGATCAGCCGAGTGGTTCTTGTGGGAGAACAACTCCATTTGGCTCACTAACTTCACACACAATCAGGCTTCCAAGCAGCTCTCAAGAAAATTCAGTTTTCACACTCTATGCTTAGTGCCCTTTGAGTGCATTATCTAGGAATGAACCTTGTAGAGCATCCCACACAAACGAATGCTCCACATGCGGGTTTCACATGCCAAGACGCCACATTCTCAGGCAACTTCAGCGCCACAGCCGTTTTCAGATAGCCCTCAATGCAAAGGCTCTAGACGCAAATATTGGTGTGAGAGCTAATTCAATCAAGGAAACACTGCATGTTGGTGAAGGGCATATTGAAGAAGGATCAGCCGAGTGGTTCTTATGAGAGAACAACTCCATTTGGCTCACTAACTTCACACACCATCAGGCTTCCAAGCAGCTCTCAAGCAAACTCAGTTTTCACACTCTATGCTTAGTGCCCTTTGAGTGCATTATCTAGGAATGAACCTGGGTGAGCATCCCACACAAACGATTGCTCCACATGCGGGTTTCACATGCCACCAACTCCACATTCTCAGGCAACTTCAGCGCCACAGCCGTTTTCAGATAGCCCTCAATGCAAAGGCTCTAGACGCAAATATTGGTGTGAGAACTATTTCAATCAAGGAAACACTGCATGTTGGTGAAGGGCATATTGAAGAAGGATCAGCCGAGTGGTTCTTGTGGGAGAACAACTCCATTTGGCTCACTTATTTCACATACCATCAGGCTTCAAAGCAGCTCTCAAGGAAACTCAGTTTTCACACTCTATGCTTAGTGCCCTTTGAGTGCATTATCTAGGAATGAACCTGGTAGAGCATCCCACACAAACCATTGCTCCACATGCGGGTTTCACATGCCACCAACTCCACATTCTCAGGCAACTTCAGCGCCACAGCCGTTTTCAGATAGCCCTCAATGCAAAGGCTCTAGACGCAAATATTGGTGTGAGAACTAATTCAATCAAGGAAACACTGCATGTTGGTGAAGGGCATATTGAAGAAGGATCAGCCGAGTGGTTCTTGTGGGAGAACAACTCCATTTGGCTCACTAACTTCACACACCATCAGGCTTCCAAGCAGCTCTCAAGGAAACTCAGTTTTCACACTCTATGCTTAGTGCCCTTTGAGTGCCTAGGACTGAAATGAAGCTTGGTGAGCATCCTACACAAACGAATGTTCCAGATGCGGGTTTCACATGCCACCAACTCCACATTCTCAGGCAACTTCAGCGCCACAGCCGTTTTCAGATAGCCCTCAATGCAAAGGCTCTAGACGCAAATATTGCTGTGAGAGCTAATTCAATCAAGGAAACACTGCATGTTGGTGAAGGGCATATTGAAGAAGGATCAGCCGAGTGGTTCTTATGAGAGAACAACTCCATTTGGCTCACTAACTTCACACACCATCAGGCTTCCAAGCAGCTCTCAAGGAAACTCAGTTTTCACACTCTATGCTTAGTGCCCTTTGAGTGCATTATCTAGGAATGAACCTGGGTGAGCATCCCACACAAACGATTGCTCCACATGCGGGTTTCACATGCCACCAACTCCACATTCTCAGGCAACTTCAGCACCACAGCCGTTTTCAGATAGCCCTCAATGCAAAGGCTCTAGACGCAAATATTGGTGTGAGAACTAATTCAATCAAGGAAACACTGCATGTTGGTGAAGGGCATATTGAAGAAGGATCAGCCGAGTGGTTCTTGTGGGAGAACAACTCCATTTGGCTCACTAACTTCACACACCATCAGGCTTCCAAGCAGCTCTCAAGGAAACTCAGTTTTCACACTCTATGCTTAGTGCCCTTTGAGTGCATTATCTAGGAATGAACCTGGTAGAGCATCCCGCACAAACGAATGCTCCACATGCGGGTTTCACATGCCACCAACTCCACATTCTCAGGCAACTTCAGCGCCACAGCCGTTTTCAGATAGCCCTCAATGCAAAGGCTCTAGACGCAAATATTGGTGTGAGAGCTAATTCAATCAAGGAAACACTGCATGTTGGTGAAGGGCATATTGAAGAAGGATCAGCCGAGTGGTTCTTATGAGAGAACAACTCCATTTGGCTCACTAACTTCACACACCATCAGGCTTCCAAGCAGCTCTCAAGGAAACTCAGTTTTCACACTCTATGCTTAGTGCCCTTTGAGTGCCTAGGACTGAAATGAAGCTTGGTGAGCATCCTACACAAACGAATGCTCCACATGCGGGTTTCACATGCCACCAACTCCACATTCTCAGGCAACTTCAGCGCCACAGCCGTTTTCAGATAGCCCTCAATGCAAAGGCTCTAGACGCAAATATTGGTGTGAGAGCTAATTCAATCAAGGAAACACTGCATGTTGGTGAAGGGCATATTGAAGAAGGATCAGCCGAGTGGTTCTTGTGGGAGAACAACTCCATTTGGCTCACTAACTTCACACACAATCAGGCTTCCAAGCAGCTCTCAAGAAAATTCAGTTTTCACACTCTATGCTTAGTGCCCTTTGAGTGCATTATCTAGGAATGAACCTTGTAGAGCATCCCACACAAACGAATGCTCCACATGCGGGTTTCACATGCCAAGACGCCACATTCTCAGGCAACTTCAGCGCCACAGCCGTTTTCAGATAGCCCTCAATGCAAAGGCTCTAGACGCAAATATTGGTGTGAGAGCTAATTCAATCAAGGAAACACTGCATGTTGGTGAAGGGCATATTGAAGAAGGATCAGCCGAGTGGTTCTTATGAGAGAACAACTCCATTTGGCTCACTAACTTCACACACCATCAGGCTTCCAAGCAGCTCTCAAGCAAACTCAGTTTTCACACTCTATGCTTAGTGCCCTTTGAGTGCATTATCTAGGAATGAACCTGGGTGAGCATCCCACACAAACGATTGCTCCACATGCGGGTTTCACATGCCACCAACTCCACATTCTCAGGCAACTTCAGCGCCACAGCCGTTTTCAGATAGCCCTCAATGCAAAGGCTCTAGACGCAAATATTGGTGTGAGAACTATTTCAATCAAGGAAACACTGCATGTTGGTGAAGGGCATATTGAAGAAGGATCAGCCGAGTGGTTCTTGTGGGAGAACAACTCCATTTGGCTCACTTATTTCACATACCATCAGGCTTCAAAGCAGCTCTCAAGGAAACTCAGTTTTCACACTCTATGCTTAGTGCCCTTTGAGTGCCTAGGACTGAAATGAAGCTTGGTGAGCATCCTACACAAACGAATGCTCCAGATGCGGGTTTCACATGCCACCAACTCCACATTCTCAGGCAACTTCAGCGCCACAGCCGTTTTCAGATAGCCCTCAATGCAAAGGCTCTAGACGCAAATATTGCTGTGACAGCTAATTCAATCAAGGAAACACTGCATGTTGGTGAAGGGTATATTGAAGAAGGATCAGCCGAGTGGTTCTTATGAGAGAACAACTCCATTTGGCTCACTAACTTCACACACCATCAGGCTTCCAAGCAGCTCTCAAGGAAACTCAGTTTTCAAACTCTATGCTTAGTGCCCTTTGAGTGCATTATCTAGCAATGATCCTGGTAGAGCATCCCACACAAACGAATGTTCCACATGCGGGTTTCACATGCCACCAACTCCACATTCTCAGGCAACTTCAGCACCACAGCCGTTTTCAGATAGCCCTCAAAGCAAAGGCTCTAGACGCAAATATTGGTGTGAGAGCTAATTCAATCAAGGAAACACTGCATGTTGGTGAAGGGCATATTGAAGAAGGATCAGCCGAGTGGTTCTTGTGGGAGAACAACTCCATTTGGCTCACTAACTTCACACACCATCAGGCTTCCAAGCAGCTCTCAAGGAAACTCAGTTTTCACACTCTATGCTTAGTGCCCTTAGAGTGCATTATCTAGGAATGAACCTGGGTGAGCATCCCACACAAACGATTGCTCCACATGCGGGTTTCACATGCCACCAACTCCACATTCTCAGGCAACTTCAGCGCCACAGCCGTTTTCAGATAGCCCTCAATGCAAAGGCTCTAGACGCAAATATTGGTGTGAGAACTATTTCAATCAAGGAAACACTGCATGTTGGTGAAGGGCATATTGAAGAAGGATCAGCCGAGTGGTTCTTGTGGGAGAACAACTCCATTTGGCTCACTTATTTCACATACCATCAGGCTTCAAAGCAGCTCTCAAGGAAACTCAGTTTTCACACTCTATGCTTAGTGCCCTTTGAGTGCCTAGGACTGAAATGAAGCTTGGTGAGCATCCTACACAAACGAATGCTCCAGATGCGGGTTTCACATGCCACCAACTCCACATTCTCAGGCAACTTCAGCGCCACAGCCGTTTTCAGATAGCCCTCAATGCAAAGGCTCTAGACGCAAATATTGCTGTGACAGCTAATTCAATCAAGGAAACACTGCATGTTGGTGAAGGGTATATTGAAGAAGGATCAGCCGAGTGGTTCTTATGAGAGAACAACTCCATTTGGCTCACTAACTTCACACACCATCAGGCTTCCAAGCAGCTCTCAAGGAAACTCAGTTTTCAAACTCTATGCTTAGTGCCCTTTGAGTGCATTATCTAGCAATGATCCTGGTAGAGCATCCCACACAAACGAATGTTCCACATGCCCGTTTCACATGCCACCAACTCCACATTCTCAGGCAACTTCAGCACCACAGCCGTTTTCAGATAGCCCTCAAAGCAAAGGCTCTAGACGCAAATATTGGTGTGAGAGCTAATTCAATCAAGGAAACACTGCATGTTGGTGAAGGGCATATTGAAGAAGGATCAGCCGAGTGGTTCTTGTGGGAGAACAACTCCATTTGGCTCACTAACTTCACACACCATCAGGCTTCCAAGCAGCTCTCAAGGAAACTCAGTTTTCACACTCTATGCTTAGTGCCCTTAGAGTGCATTATCTAGGAATGTACCTGGTAGAGCATCCCACACAAACGAATGCTCCACATACGGGTTTGACATGCCACCAACTCCACATTCTCAGGCAACTTCAGCGCCACAGCCGTTTTCAGATAGCCCTCAATGCAAAGGCTCTAGACGCAAATATTGGTGTGAGAGCTAATTCAATCAAGGAAACACTGCATGTTGGTGAAGGGCATATTGAAGAAGGATCAGCCGAGTGGTTCTTGTGGGAGAACAACTCCATTTGGCTCACTAACTTCACACACCATCAGGCTTCCAAGCAGCTCTCAAGAAAATTCAGTTTTCACACTCTATGCTTAGTGCCCTTTGAGTGCATTATCTAGGAATGAACCTGGTAGAGCATCCCACACAAACGAATGCTCCACATGCGGGTTTCACATGCCCAGACGCCACATTCTCAGGCAACTTCAGCGCCACAGCCGTTTTCAGATAGCCCTCAATGCAAAGGCTCTAGACGCAAATATTGGTGTGAGAGCTAATTCAATCAAGGAAACACTGCATGTTGGTGAAGGGCATATTGAAGAAGGATCAGCCGAGTGGTTCTTGTGGGAGAACAACTCCATTTGGCTCACTTATTTCACATACCATCAGGCTTCAAAGCAGCTCTCAAGGAAACTCAGTTTTCACACTCTATGCTTAGTGCCCTTTGAGTGCCTAGGACTGAAATGAAGCTTGGTGAGCATCCTACACAAACGAATGCTCCACATGCGGGTTTCACATGCCACCAACTCCACATTCTCAGGCAACTTCAGCGCCACAGCCGTTTTCAGATAGCCCTCAATGCAAAGGCTCTAGACGCAAATATTGCTGTGACAGCTAATTCAATCAAGGAAACACTGCATGTTGGTGAAGGGTATATGGAAGAAGGATCAGCCGAGTGGTTCTTATGAGAGAACAACTCCATTTGGCTCACTAACTTCACACACCATCAGGCTTCCAAGCAGCTCTCAAGGAAACTCAGTTTTCAAACTCTATGCTTAGTGCCCTTTGAGTGCATTATCTAGCAATGATCCTGGTAGAGCATCCCACACAAACGAATGTTCCACATGCCCGTTTCACATGCCACCAACTCCACATTCTCAGGCAACTTCAGCACCACAGCCGTTTTCAGATAGCCCTCAAAGCAAAGGCTCTAGACGCAAATATTGGTGTGAGAGCTAATTCAATCAAGGAAACACTGCATGTTGGTGAAGGGCATATTGAAGAAGGATCAGCCGAGTGGTTCTTGTGGGAGAACAACTCCATTTGGCTCACTAACTTCACACACCATCAGGCTTCCAAGCAGCTCTCAAGGAAACTCAGTTTTCACACTCTATGCTTAGTGCCCTTAGAGTGCATTATCTAGGAATGAACCTGGTAGAGCATCCCACACAAACGAATGCTCCACATACGGGTTTCACATGCCACCAACTCCACATTCTCAGGCAACTTCAGCGCCACAGCCGTTTTCAGATAGCCCTCAATGCAAAGGCTCTAGACGCAAATATTGGTGTGAGAGCTAATTCAATCAAGGAAACACTGCATGTTGGTGAAGGGCATATTGAAGAAGGATCAGCCGAGTGGTTCTTGTGGGAGAACAACTCCATTTGGCTCACTAACTTCACACAGCATCAGGCTTCCAAGCAGCTCTCAAGAAAATTCAGTTTTCACACTCTATGCTTAGTGCCCTTTGAGTGCGTTATCTAGGAATGAACCTGGTAGAGCATCCCACACAAACGAATGCTCCACATGCGGGTTTCACATGCCAAGACGCCACATTCTCAGGCAACTTCAGCGCCACAGCCGTTTTCAGATAGGCCTCAATGCAAAGGCTCTAGACGCAAATATTGGTGTGAGAGCTAATTCAATCAAGGAAACACTGCATGTTGGTGAAGGGCATATTGAAGAAGGATCAGCCGAGTGGTTCTTATGAGAGAACAACTCCATTTGGCTCACTAACTTCACACACCATCAGGCTTCCAAGCAGCTCTCAAGCAAACTCAGTTTTCACACTCTATGGTTAGTGCCCTTTGAGTGCTTAGGACTGAAATGAACCTTGGTGAGCATCCTACACAAACGAATGCTCCACATGCGGGTTTCACATGCCACCAACTCCACATTCTCAGGCAACTTCAGCGCCACAGCCGTTTTCAGATAGCCCTCAATGCAAAGGCTCTAGACGCAAATATTGCTGTGAGAGCTAATTCAATCAAGGAAACACTGCATGTTGGTGAAGGGCATATTGAAGAAGCATCTGCCGAGTGGTTCTTGTGGGAGAACAACTCCATTTGGCTCACTAACTTCACACACCATCAGGCTTCAAAGCAGCTCTCAAGGAAACTCAGTTTTCACACTCTATGCTTAGTGCCCTTAGAGTGCATTATCTAGGAATGAACCTGGTAGAGCATCCCACACAAACGAATGCTCCACATACGGGTTTCACATGCCACCAACTCCACATTCTCAGGCAACTTCAGCGCCACAGCCGTTTTCAGATAGCCCTCAATGCAAAGGCTCTAGACGCAAATATTGGTGTGAGAGCTAATTCAATCAAGGAAACACTGCATGTTGGTGAAGAGCATATTGAAGAAGGATCAGCCGAGTGGTTCTTGTGGGAGAACAACTCCATTTGGCTCACTAACTTCACGCACCATCAGGCTTCCAAGCAGCTCTCAAGGAAACTCAGTTTTCACACTCTATGCTTAGTGCCCTTTGAGTGCATTATCTAGGAATGAACCTGGTAGAGCATCCCGCACAAACGAATGCTCCACATGCGGGTTTCACATGCCACCAACTCCACATTCTCAGGCAACTTCAGCGCCACAGCCGTTTTCAGATAGCCCTCAATGCAAAGGCTCTAGACGCAAATATTGGTGTGAGAGCTAATTCAATCAAGGAAACACTGCATGTTGGTGAAGGGCATATTGAAGAAGGATCAGCCGAGTGGTTCTTATGAGAGAACAACTCCATTTGGCTCACTAACTTCACACACCATCAGGCTTCCAAGCAGCTCTCAAGGAAACTCAGTTTTCACACTCTATGATTAGTGCACTTTGAGTGCCTAGGACTGAAATGAAGCTTGGTGAGCATCCTACACAAACGAATGCTCCACATGCGGGTTTCACATGCCACCAACTCCACATTCTCAGGCAACTTCAGCGCCACAGCCGTTTTCAGATAGCCCTCAATGCAAAGGCTCTAGACGCAAATATTGGTGTGAGAGCTAATTCAATCAAGGAAACACTGCATGTTGGTGAAGGGCATATTGAAGAAGGATCAGCCGAGTGGTTCTTGTGGGAGAACAACTCCATTTGGCTCACTAACTTCACACACCATCAGCCTTCCAAGCAGCTCTCAAGAAAATTCAGTTTTCACACTCTATGCTTAGTGCCCTTTGAGTGCATTATCTAGGAATGAACCTTGTAGAGCATCCCACACAAACGAATGCTCCACATGCGGGTTTCACATGCCAAGACGCCACATTCTCAGGCAACTTCAGCGCCACAGCCGTTTTCAGATAGCCCTCAATGCAAAGGCTCTAGACGCAAATATTGGTGTGAGAGCTAATTCAATCAAGGAAACACTGCATGTTGGTGAAGGGCATATTGAAGAAGGATCAGCCGAGTGGTTCTTATGAGAGAACAACTCCATTTGGCTCACTAACTTCACACACCATCAGGCTTCCAAGCAGCTCTCAAGGAAACTCAGTTTTCACACTCTATGCTTAGTGCCCTTTGAGTGCATTATCTAGGAATGAACCTGGGTGAGCATCCCACACAAACGATTGCTCCACATGCGGGTTTCACATGCCACCAACTCCACATTCTCAGGCAACTTCAGCGCCACAGCCATTTTCAGATAGCCCTCAATGCAAAGGCTCTAGACGCAAATATTGGTGTGAGAAATATTTCAATCAAGGAAACACTGCATGTTGGTGAAGGGCATATTGAAGAAGGATCAGCCGAGTGGTTCTTGTGGGAGAACAACTCCATTTGGCTCACTTATTTCACATACCATCAGGCTTCAAAGCAGCTCTCAAGGAAACTCAGTTTTCACACTCTATGCTTAGTGCCCTTTGAGTGCCTAGGACTGAAATGAAGCTTGGTGAGCATCCTACACAAACGAATGCTCCAGATGCGGGTTTCACATGCCACCAACTCCACATTCTCAGGCAACTTCAGCACCACAGCCGTTTTCAGATAGCCCTCAAAGCAAAGGCTCTAGACGCAAATATTGGTGTGAGAGCTAATTCAATCAAGGAAACACTGCATGTTGGTGAAGGGCATATTGAAGAAGGATCAGCCGAGTGGTTCTTGTGGGAGAACAACTCCATTTGGCTCACTAACTTCACACACCATCAGGCTTCCAAGCAGCTCTCAAGGAAACTCAGTTTTCACACTCTATGCTTAGTGCCCTTAGAGTGCATTATCTAGGAATGAACCTGGTAGAGCATCCCACACAAACGAATGCTCCACATACGGGTTTCACATGCCACCAACTCCACATTCTCAGGCAACTTCAGCGCCACAGCCGCTTTCAGATAGCCCTCAATGCAAAGGCTCTAGACGCAAATATTGGTGTGAGAGCTAATTCAATCAAGGAAACACTGCATGTTGGTGAAGGGCATATTGAAGAAGGATCAGCCGAGTGGTTCTTATGAGAGAACAACTCCATTTGGCTCACTTATTTCACACACCATCAGGCTTCCAAGCAGCTCTCAAGCAAACTCAGTTTTCACACTCTATGCTTAGTGCCCTTTGAGTGCCTAGGACTAAAATGAAGCTTGGTGAGCATCCTACGCAAACGAATGTTCCAGATGCGGGTTTCACATGCCACCAACTCCACATTCTCAGGCAACTTCAGCGCCACAGCCGCTTTCAGATAGCCCTCAATGCAAAGGCTCTAGACGCAAATATTGGTGTGAGAGCTAATTCAATCAAGGAAACACTGCATGTTGGTGAAGGGCATATTGAAGACGGATCAGCCGAGTGGTTCTTGTGGGAGAACAACTCCATTTGGCTCACTAACTTCACACACCATCAGGCTTCCAAGCAGCTCTCAAGGAAACTCAGTTTTCAAACTCTATGCTTAGTGCCCTTTGAGTGCATTATCTAGGAATGAACCTGGTAGAGCATCCCACACAAACGAATGCTCCACATACGGGTTTCACATGCCACCAACTCCACATTCTCAGGCAACTTCAGCGCCACAGCCGTTTTCAGATAGCCCTCAATGCAAAGGCTCTAGACGCAAATATTGCTGTGAGAGCTAATTCAATCAAGGAAACACTGCATGTTGGTGAAGGGCATATTGAAGAAGGATCAGCCGAGTGGTTCTTGTGGGAGAACAACTCCATTTGGCTCACTAACTTCACACACCATCAGGCTTCCAAGCAGCTCTCAAGGAAACTCAGTTTTCACACTCTATGCTTAGTGCCCTTTGAGTGCATTATCTAGGAATGAACCTGGTAGAGCATCCCGCACAAACGAATGCTCCACATGCGGGTTTCACATGCCACCAACTCCACATTCTCAGGCAACTTCAGCGCCACAGCCGTTTTCAGATAGCCCTCAATGCAAAGGCTCTAGACGCAAATATTGGTGTGAGAGCTAATTCAATCAAGGAAACACTGCATGTTGGTGAAGGGCATATTGAAGAAGGATCAGCCGAGTGGTTCTTATGAGAGAACAACTCCATTTGGCTCACTAACTTCACACACCATCAGGCTTCCAAGCAGCTCTCAAGGAAACTCAGTTTTCACACTCTATGCTTAGTGCCCTTTGAGTGCCTAGGACTGAAATGAAGCTTGGTGAGAATCCTACACAAACGAATGCTCCACATGCGGGTTTCACATGCCACCAACTCTACATTCTCAGGCAACTTCAGCGCCACAGCCGTTTTCAGATAGCCCTCAATGCAAAGGCTCTAGACGCAAATATTGGTGTGAGAGCTAATTCAATCAAGGAAACACTGCATGTTGGTGAAGGGCATATTGAAGAAGGATCAGCTGAGTGGTTCTTGTGGGAGAACAACTCCATTTGGCTCACTAACTTCACACACCATCAGGCTTCCAAGCAGCTCTCAAGAAAATTCACTTTTCACACTCTATGATTAGTGCCCTTAGAGTGCATTATCTTGGAATGAACCTGGTAGAGCATCCCACACAAACTAATGCTCCACATACGGGTTTCACATGCCACCAACTCCACATTCTCAGGCAACTTCAGCGCCACAGCCGTTTTCAGATAGCCCTCAATGCAAAGGCTCTAGACGCAAATATTGGTGTGAGAGCTAATTCAATCAAGGAAACACTGCATGTTGGTGAAGGGCATATTGAAGAAGGATCAGCCGAGTGGTTCTTGTGGGAGAACAACTCCATTTGGCTCACTAACTTCACACACCATCAGGCTTCCAAGCAGCTCTCAAGGAAACTCAGTTTTCACACTCTATGCTTAGTGCCCTTAGAGTGCATTATCTAGGAATGAACCTGGTAGAGCATCCCACACAAACGAATGCTCCACATACGGGTTTCACATGCCACCAACTCCACATTCTCAGGCAACTTCAGCGCCACAGCCGCTTTCAGATAGCCCTCAATGCAAAGGCTCTAGACGCAAATATTGGTGTGAGAGCTAATTCAATCAAGGAAACACTGCATGTTGGTGAAGGGCATATTGAAGAAGGATCAGCCGAGTGGTTCTTATGAGAGAACAACTCCATTTGGCTCACTTATTTCACACACCATCAGGCTTCCAAGCAGCTCTCAAGCAAACTCAGTTTTCACACTCTATGCTTAGTGCCCTTTGAGTGCCTAGGACTAAAATGAAGCTTGGTGAGCATCCTACGCAAACGAATGTTCCAGATGCGGGTTTCACATGCCACCAACTCCACATTCTCAGGCAACTTCAGAGCCACAGCCGCTTTCAGATAGCCCTCAATGCAAAGGCTCTAGACGCAAATATTGGTGTGAGAGCTAATTCAATCAAGGAAACACTGCATGTTGGTGAAGGGCATATTGAAGACGGATCAGCCGAGTGGTTCTTGTGGGAGAACAACTCCATTTGGCTCACTAACTTCACACACCATCAGGCTTCCAAGCAGCTCTCAAGGAAACTCAGTTTTCAAACTCTATGCTTAGTGCCCTTTGAGTGCATTATCTAGCAATGAACCTGGTAGAGCATCCCACACAAACGAATGCTCCACATACGGGTTTCACATGCCACCAACTCCACATTCTCAGGCAACTTCAGCGCCACAGCCGTTTTCAGATAGCCCTCAATGCAAAGGCTCTAGACGCAAATATTGGTGTGAGAGCTAATTCAATCAAGGAAACACTGCATGTTGGTGAAGGGCATATTGAAGAAGGATCAGCCGAGTGGTTCTTATGAGAGAACAACTCCATTTGGCTCACTAACTTCACACACCATCAGGCTTCCAAGCAGCTCTCAAGGAAACTCAGTTTTCACACTCTATGCTTAGTGCCCTTTGAGTGCCTAGGACTGAAATGAAGCTTGGTGAGCATCCTACACAAACGAATGCTCCACATGCGGGTTTCACATGCCACCAACTCTACATTCTCAGGCAACTTCAGCGCCACAGCCGTTTTCAGATAGCCCTCAATGCAAAGGCTCTAGACGCAAATATTGGTGTGAGAGCTAATTCAATCAAGGAAACACTGCATGTTGGTGAAGGGCATATTGAAGAAGGATCAGCTGAGTGGTTCTTGTGGGAGAACAACTCCATTTGGCTCACTAACTTCACACACCATCAGGCTTCCAAGCAGCTCTCAAGAAAATTCACTTTTCACACTCTATGATTAGTGCCCTTAGAGTGCATTATCTTGGAATGAACCTGGTAGAGCATCCCACACAAACTAATGCTCCACATACGGGTTTCACATGCCACCAACTCCACATTCTCAGGCAACTTCAGCGCCACAGCCGTTTTCAGATAGCCCTCAATGCAAAGGCTCTAGACGCAAATATTGGTGTGAGAGCTAATTCAATCAAGGAAACACTGCATGTTGGTGAAGGGCATATTGAAGAAGGATCAGCCGAGTGGTTCTTGTGGGAGAACAACTCCATTTGGCTCACTAACTTCACACACCATCAGCCTTCCAAGCAGCTCTCAAGAAAATTCAGTTTTCACACTCTATGCTTAGTGCCCTTTGAGTGCATTATCTAGGAATGAACCTGGGTGAGCATCCGACACAAACGAATGCTCCACATGCGGGTTTCACATGCCAAGACGCCACATTCTCAGGCAACTTCAGCGCCACAGCCGTTTTCAGATAGCCCTCAATGCAAAGGCTCTAGACGCAAATATTGGTGTGAGAGCTAATTCAATCAAGGAAACACTGCATGTTGGTGAAGGGCATATTGAAGAAGGATCAGCCGAGTGGTTCTTATGAGAGAACAACTCCATTTGGCTCACTAACTTCACACACCATCAGGCTTCCAAGCAGCTCTCAAGCAAACTCAGTTTTCACACTCTATGCTTAGTGCCCTTTGAGTGCCTAGGACTGAAATGAAGCTTGGTGAGCATCCTACACAAACGAATGCTCCACATGCGGGTTTCACATGCCACCAACTCTACATTCTCAGGCAACTTCAGCGCCACAGCCGTTTTCAGATAGCCCTCAATGCAAAGGCTCTAGACGCAAATATTGCTGTGAGAGCTAATTCAATCAAGGAAACACTGCATGTTGGTGAAGGGCATATTGAAGAAGGATCAGCTGAGTGGTTCTTGTGGGAGAACAACTCCAGTTGGCTCACTAACTTCACACACCATCAGGCTTCCAAGCAGCTATCAAGAAAATTCAGTTTTCACACTCTATGATTAGTGCCCTTTGAGTGCATTATCTAGGAATGAACCTGGTAGAGCATCCCACACAAACGATTGCTCCACATGCGGGTTTCACATGCCACCAACTCCACATTCTCAGGCAACTTCAGCGCCACAGCCGTTTTCAGATAGCCCTCAATGCAAAGGCTCTAGACGCAAATATTGGTGTGAGAACTATTTCAATCAAGGAAACACTGCATGTTGGTGAAGGGCATATTGAAGAAGGATCAGCCGAGTGGTTCTTATGAGAGAACAACTCCATTTGGCTCACTTATTTCACACACCATCAGGCTTCCAAGCAGCTCTCAAGGAAACTCAGTTTTCACACTCTATGCTTAGTGCCCTTTGAGTGCCTAGGACTGAAATGAAGCTTGGTGAGCATCCTACACAAACGAATGTTCCAGATGCGGGTTTCACATGCCACCAACTCCACATTCTCAGGCAACTTCAGCGCCACAGCCGTTTTCAGATAGCCCTCAATGCAAAGGCTCTAGACGCAAATATTGCTGTGAGAGCTAATTCAATCAAGGAAACACTGCATGTTGGTGAAGGGCATGTTGAAGAAGGATCAGCCGAGTGGTTCTTGTGGGAGAACAACTCCATTTGGCTCACTAACTTCACACACCATCAGGCTTCCAAGCAGCTCTCCAGGAAACTCAGTTTTCAAACTCTATGCTTAGTGCCCTTTGAGTGCATTATCTAGCAATGAACCTGGTAGAGCATCCCACACAAACGAATGCTCCACATGCCCGTTTCACATGCCACCAACTCCACATTCTCAGGCAACTTCAGCGCCACAGCCGTTTTCAGATAGCCCTCAAAGCAAAGGCTCTAGACGCAAATATTGGTGTGAGAGCTAATTCAATCAAGGAAACACTGCATGTTGGTGAAGGGCATATTGAAGAAGTATCTGCCGAGTGGTTCTTGTGGGAGAACAACTCCATTTGGCTCACTAACTTCACACACCATCAGGCTTCCAAGCAGCTCTCAAGGAAACTCAGTTTTCACACTCTATGCTTAGTGCCCTTAGAGTGCATTATCTAGGAATGAACCTGGTAGAGCATCCCACACAAACGAATGCTCCACATACGGGTTTCACAGGCCACCAACTCCACATTCTCAGGCAACTTCAGCGCCACAGCCGTTTTCAGATAGCCCTCAAAGCAAAGGCTCTAGACGCAAATATTGGTGTGAGAGCTAATTCAATCAAGGAAACACTGCATGTTGGTGAAGGGCATATTGAAGAAGGATCAGCCGAGTGGTTCTTGTGGGAGAACAACTCCATTTGGCTCACTAACTTCACACACCATCAGGCTTCCAAGCAGCTCTCAAGGAAACTCACTTTTCACACTCTATGCTTAGTGCCCTTTGAGTGCATTATCTAGGAATGAACCTGGGTGAGCATCCCACACAAACGATTGCTCCACATGCGGGTTTCACATGCCACCAACTCCACATTCTCAGGCAACTTCAGCGCCACAGCCGTTTTCAGATAGCCCTCAATGCAAAGGCTCTAGACGCAAATATTGGTGTGAGAACTAATTCAATCAAGGAAACACTGCATGTTGGTGAAGGGCATATTGGAGAAGGATCAGCCGAGTGGTTCTTGTGGGAGAACAACTCCATTTGGCTCACTAACTTCACACACCATCAGGCTTCCAAGCAGCTCTCAAGGAAACTCAGTTTTCACACTCTATGCTTAGTGCCCTTTGAGTGCATTATCTAGGAATGAACCTGGTACAGCATCCCACACAAACGAATGCTCCACATGCGGGTTTGACCTGCCAAGTCTCCACATTCTCAGGCAACTTCAGCGCCACAGCCGTTTTCAGATAGCCCTCAATGCAAAGGCTCTAGACGCAAATATTGGTGTGAGAGCTAATTCAATCAAGGAAACACTGCATGTTGGTGAAGGGCATATTGAAGAAGGATCAGCCGAGTGGTTCTTATGAGAGAACAACTCCATTTGGCTCACTAACTTCACACACCATCAGGCTTCCAAGCAGCTCTCAAGGAAACTCAGTTTTCACACTCTATGCTTAGTGCCCTTTGAGTGCCTAGGACTGAAATGAAGCTTGGTGAGCATCCTACACAAACGAATGTTCCAGATGCGGGTTTCACATGCCACCAACTCCACATTCTCAGGCAACTTCAGCGCCACAGCCGTTTTCAGATAGCCCTCAATGCAAAGGCTCTAGACGCAAATATTGCTGTGAGAGCTAATTCAATCAAGGAAACACTGCATGTTGGTGAAGGGCATATTGAAGAAGGATCAGCCGAGTGGTTCTTGTGGGAGAACAACTCCATTTGGCTCACTAACTTCACACACCATCAGGCTTCCAAGCAGCTCTCAAGAAAATTCAGTTTTCACACTCTATGCTTAGTGCCCTTAGAGTGCATTATCTAGGAATGAACCTGGTAGAGCATCCCACACAAACGAATGCTGCACATGCGGGTTTCACATGCCAAGACGCCACATTCTCAGGCAACTTCAGCGCCACAGCCGTTTTCAGATAGCCCTCAATGCAAAGGCTCTAGACGGCAAATATTGCTGTGAGAGCTAATTCAATCAAGGAAACACTGCATGTTGGTGAAGGGCATATTGAAGAAGGATCAGCCGAGTGGTTCTTATGAGAGAACAACTCCATTTGGCTCACTAACTTCACACACCATCAGGCTTCCAAGCAGCTCTCAAGGAAACTCAGTTTTCACACCCTATGCTTAGTGCCCTTTGAGTGCCTAGGACTGAAATGAAGCTTGGTGAGCATCCTACACAAACGAATGCTCCACATGCGGGTTTCACATGCCACCAACTCTACATTCTCAGGCAACTTCAGCGCCACAGCCGTTTTCAGATAGCCCTCAATGCAAAGGCTCTAGACGCAAATATTGCTGTGAGAGCTAATTCAATCAAGGAAACACTGCATGTTGGTGAAGGGCATATTGAAGAAGGATCAGCCGAGTGGTTCTTGTGGGAGAACAACTCCAGTTGGCTCACTAACTTCACACACCATCAGGCTTCCAAGCAGCTCTCAAGAAAATTCAGTTTTCACACTCTATGCTTAGTGCCCTTTGAGTGCATTATCTAGGAATGAACCTGGTAGAGCATCCCACACAAACGAATGCTCCACATGCGGGTATCACATGCCAAGATGCCACATTCTCAGGCAACTTCAGCGCCACAACCGTTTTCAGATAGCCCTCAATGCAAAGGCTCTAGACGCAATATTGGTGTGAGAGCTAATTCAATCAAGGAAACACTGCATGTTGGTGAAGGCAATATTGAAGAAGATCAGCTGAGTGGTTCTTGTGGGAGAACAACTCCAGTTGGCTCACTAACTTCACACACCATCAGGCTTCCAGGCAGCTCTCAGGAAACTCACTTTTCACACTCTATGCTTAGTGCCCTTTGAGTGCATTATCTAGGAATGAACCTGGTGAGCATCCCACACAAACGATTGCTCCACATGCGGGTTTCACATGCCACCAACTCCACATTCTCAGGCAACTTCAGCGCCACAGCCGTTTTCAGATAGCCCTCAATGCAAAGGCTATCTAGACGCAAATATTGGTGTGAGAGCTAATTCAATCAAGGAAACACTGCATGTTGGTGAAGGGCATATTGAAGAAGGATCAGCCGAGTGGTTCTTATGAGAGAACAACTCCATTTGGCTCACTAACTTCACACACCATCAGGCTTCCAAGCAGCTCTCAAGGAAACTCAGTTTTCACACTCTATGCTTAGTGCCCTTTGAGTGCCTAGGACTGAAATGAAGCTTGGTGAGCATCCTACACAAACGAATGTTCCACATGCGGGTTTCACATGCCACCAACTCCACATTCTCAGGCAACTTCAGCGCCACAGCCGTTTTCAGATAGCCCTCAAAGCAAAGGCTCTAGACGCAAATATTGGTGTGAGAGCTAATTCAATCAAGGAAACACTGCATGTTGGTGAAGGGCATCTTGAAGAAGTATCTGCCGAGTGGTTCTTGTGGGAGATCAACTCCATTTGGCTCACTAACTTCACACACCATCAGGCTTCCAAGCAGCTCTCAAGGAAACTCAGTTTTCACACTCTATGCTTAGTGCCCTTAGAGTGCATTATCTAGGAATGAACCTGGTAGAGCATCCCACACAAACGAATGCTCCACATACGGGTTTCACATGCCACCAACTCCACATTCTCAGGCAACTTCAGCGCCACAGCCGTTTTCAGATAGCCCTCAATGCAAAGGCTCTAGACGCAAATATTGGTGTGAGAGCTAATTCAATCAAGGAAACACTGCATGTTGGTGAAGGGCATATTGAAGAAGGATCAGTCGAGTGGTTCTTGTGGGAGAACAACTCCATTTGGCTCACTAACTTCACACACCATCAGGCTTCCAAGCAGCTCTCAAGGAAACTCAGTTTTCACACTCTATGCTTAGTGCCCTTTGAGTGCATTATCTAGGAATGAACCTGGGTGAGCATCCCACACAAACGAATGCTCCACATGCGGGTTTCACATGCCACCAACTCCACATTCTCAGGCAACTTCAGCGCCACAGCCGTTTTCAGATAGCCCTCAATGCAAAGGCTCTAGACGCAAATATTGGTGTGAGAGCTAATTCAATCAAGGAAACACTGCATGTTGGTGAAGGGCATATTGAAGAAGGATCAGCCGAGTGGTTCTTGTGGGAGAACAACTCCATTTGGCTCACTAACTTCACACACCATCAGGCTTCCAAGCAGCTCTCAAGGAAACTCAGTTTTCACACTCTATGCTTAGTGCCCTTTGAGTGCATTATCTAGGAATGAACCTGGTAGAGCATCCCACACAAACGATTGCTCCACATGCGGGTTTCACATGCCACCAACTCCACATTCTCAGGCAACTTCAGCGCCACAGCCGTTTTCAGATAGCCCTCAATGCAAAGGCTCTAGACGCAAATATTGGTGTGAGAGCTAATTCAATCAAGGAAACACTGCATGTTGGTGAAGGGCATATTGAAGAAGGATCAGCCGAGTGGTTCTTGTGGGAGAACAACTCCATTTGGCTCACTAACTTCACACACCATCAGGCTTTCAAGCAGCTCTCCAGGAAACTCAGTTTTCACACTCTATGCTTAGTGCCCTTTGAGTGCATTATCTAGGAATGAACCTGGTAGAGCATCCTACAGAAACCATTGCTCCACATGCGGGTTTCACATGCCACCAACTCCACATTCACTGGCAACTTCAGCGCCACAGCCGTTTTCAGATAGCCCTCAATGCAAAGGCTCTAGACGCAAATATTGGTGTGAGAGCTAATTCAATCAAGGAAACACTGCATGTTGGTGAAGGGCATATTGAAGAAGGATCAGCCGAGTGGTTCTTGTGGGAGAACAACTCCATTTGGCTCACTAACTTCACACACCATCAGGCTTCCAAGCAGCTCTCAAGGAAACTCAGTTTTCACACTCTATGCTTAGTGCCCTTTGAGTGCATTATCTAGGAATGAACCTGGTAGAGCATCCCACACAAACGAATGCTCCACATGCGGGTTTCACATGCCAAGACGCCACATTCTCAGGCAACTTCAGCGCCACAGCCGTTTTCAGATAGCCCTCAATGCAAAGGCTCTAGACGCAAATATTGGTGTGAGAACTATTTCAATCAAGGAAACACTGCATGTTGGTGAAGGGCATATTGAAGAAGGATCAGCCGAGTGGTTCTTATGAGAGAACAACTCCATTTGGCTCACTTATTTCACACACCATCAGGCTTCCAAGCAGCTCTCAAGCAAACTCAGTTTTCACACTCTATGCTTAGTGCCCTTTGAGTGCCTAGGACTAAAATGAAGCTTGGTGAGCATCCTACGCAAACGAATGTTCCAGATGCGGGTTTCACATGCCACCAACTCCACATTCTCAGGCAACTTCAGCGCCACAGCCGCTTTCAGATAGCCCTCAATGCAAAGGCTCTAGACGCAAATATTGGTGTGAGAGCTAATTCAATCAAGGAAACACTGCATGTTGGTGAAGGGCATATTGAAGACGGATCAGCCGAGTGGTTCTTGTGGGAGAACAACTCCATTTGGCTCACTAACTTCACACACCATCAGGCTTCCAAGCAGCTCTCAAGGAAACTCAGTTTTCAAACTCTATGCTTAGTGCCCTTTGAGTGCATTATCTAGCAATGAACCTGGTAGAGCATCCCACACAAACGAATGCTCCACATGCGGGTTTCACATGCCACCAACTCCACATTCTCAGGCAACTTCAGCGCCACAGCCGTTTTCAGATAGCCCTCAAAGCAAAGGCTCTAGACGCAAATATTGTTGTGAGAGCTAATTCAATCAAGGAAACACTGCATGTTGGTGAAGGGCATATTGAAGAAGCATCTGCCGAGTGGTTCTTGTGGGAGAACAACTCCATTTGGCTCACTAACTTCACACACCATCAGGCTTCCAAGCAGCTCTCAAGGAAACTCAGTTTTCACACTCTATGCTTAGTGCCCTTTGAGTGCATTATCTAGGAATGAACCTGGTAGAGCATCCCACACAAACGAATGCTCCACATACGGGTTTCACATGCCACCAACTCCACATTCTCAGGCAACTTCAGCGCCACAGCCGTTTTCAGATAGCCCTCAATGCAAAGGCTCTAGACGCAAATATTGCTGTGAGAGCTAATTCAATCAAGGAAACACTGCATGTTGGTGAAGGGCATATTGAAGAAGGATCAGCCGAGTGGTTCTTGTGGGAGAACAACTCCATTTGGCTCACTAACTTCACACACCATCAGGCTTCCAAGCAGCTCTCAAGGAAACTCAGTTTTCACACTCTATGCTTAGTGCCCTTTGAGTGCATTATCTAGGAATGAACCTGGTAGAGCATCCCGCACAAACGAATGCTCCACATGCGGGTTTCACATGCCACCAACTCCACATTCTCAGGCAACTTCAGCGCCACAGCCGTTTTCAGATAGCCCTCAATGCAAAGGCTCTAGACGCAAATATTGCTGTGAGAGCTAATTCAATCAAGGAAACACTGCATGTTGGTGAAGGGCATATTGAAGAAGGATCAGCCGAGTGGTTCTTATGAGAGAACAACTCCATTTGGCTCACTAACTTCACACACCATCAGGCTTCCAAGCAGCTCTCAAGGAAACTCAGTTTTCACACTCTATGCTTAGTGCCCTTTGAGTGCCTAGGACTGAAATGAAGCTTGGTGAGCATCCTACACAAACGAATGCTCCACATGCGGGTTTCACATGCCACCAACTCTACATTCTCAGGCAACTTCAGCGCCACAGCCGTTTTCAGATAGCCCTCAATGCAAAGGCTCTAGACGCAAATATTGGTGTGAGAGCTAATTCAATCAAGGAAACACTGCATGTTGGTGAAGGGCATATTGAAGAAGGATCAGCTGAGTGGTTCTTGTGGGAGAACAACTCCATTTGGCTCACTAACTTCACACACCATCAGGCTTCCAAGCAGCTCTCAAGAAAATTCACTTTTCACACTCTATGATTAGTGCCCTTAGAGTGCATTATCTTGGAATGAACCTGGTAGAGCATCCCACACAAACTAATGCTCCACATACGGGTTTCACATGCCACCAACTCCACATTCTCAGGCAACTTCAGCGCCACAGCCGTTTTCAGATAGCCCTCAATGCAAAGGCTCTAGACGCAAATATTGGTGTGAGAACTAATTCAATCAAGGAAACACTGCATGTTGGTGAAGGGCATATTGAAGAAGGATCAGCCGAGTGGTTCTTGTGGGAGAACAACTCCATTTGGCTCACTAACTTCACACACCATCAGCCTTCCAAGCAGCTCTCAAGAAAATTCAGTTTTCACACTCTATGCTTAGTGCCCTTTGAGTGCATTATCTAGGAATGAACCTGGGTGAGCATCCGACACAAACGAATGCTCCACATGCGGGTTTCACATGCCAAGACGCCACATTCTCAGGCAACTTCAGCGCCACAGCCGTTTTCAGATAGCCCTCAATGCAAAGGCTCTAGACGCAAATATTGGTGTGAGAGCTAATTCAATCAAGGAAACACTGCATGTTGGTGAAGGGCATATTGAAGAAGGATCAGCCGAGTGGTTCTTATGAGAGAACAACTCCATTTGGCTCACTAACTTCACACACCATCAGGCTTCCAAGCAGCTCTCAAGCAAACTCAGTTTTCACACTCTATGCTTAGTGCCCTTTGAGTGCCTAGGACTGAAATGAAGCTTGGTGAGCATCCTACACAAACGAATGCTCCACATGCGGGTTTCACATGCCACCAACTCCACATTCTCAGGCAACTTCAGCGCCACAGCCGTTTTCAGATAGCCCTCAATGCAAAGGCTCTAGACGCAAATATTGCTGTGAGAGCTAATTCAATCAAGGAAACACTGCATGTTGGTGAAGGGCATATTGAAGAAGGATCAGCTGAGTGGTTCTTGTGGGAGAACAACTCTATTTGGCTCACTAACTTCACACACCATCAGGCTTCCAAGCAGCTATCAAGAAAATTCAGTTTTCACACTCTATGATTAGTGCCCTTTGAGTGCATTATCTAGGAATGAACCTGGTAGAGCATCCCACACAAACGATTGCTCCACATGCGGGTTTCACATGCCACCAACTCCACATTCTCAGGCAACTTCAGCGCCACAGCTGTTTTCAGATAGCCCTCAATGCAAAGGCTCTAGACGCAAATATTGGTGTGAGAACTATTTCAATCAAGGAAACACTGCATGTTGGTGAAGGGCATATTGAAGAAGGATCAGCCGAGTGGTTCTTATGAGAGAACAACTCCATTTGGCTCACTTATTTCACACACCATCAGGCTTCCAAGCAGCTCTCAAGGAAACTCAGTTTTCACACTCTATGCTTAGTGCCCTTTGAGTGCCTAGGACTGAAATGAAGCTTGGTGAGCATCCTACACAAACGAATGTTCCAGATGCGGGTTTCACATGCCACCAACTCCACATTCTCAGGCAACTTCAGCGCCACAGCCGTTTTCAGATAGCCCTCAATGCAAAGGCTCTAGACGCAAATATTGCTGTGAGAGCTAATTCAATCAAGGAAACACTGCATGTTGGTGAAGGGCATATTGAAGAAGGATCAGCCGAGTGGTTCTTGTGGGAGAACAACTCCATTTGGCTCACTAACTTCACACACCATCAGGCTTCCAAGCAGCTCTCCAGGAAACTCAGTTTTCAAACTCTATGCTTAGTGCCCTTTGAGTGCATTATCTAGCAATGAACCTGGTAGAGCATCCCACACAAACGAATGCTCCACATGCGGGTTTCACATGCCACCAACTCCACATTCTCAGGCAACTTCAGCGCCACAGCCGTTTTCAGATAGCCCTCAAAGCAAAGGCTCTAGACGCAAATATTGGTGTGAGAGCTAATTCAATCAAGGAAACACTGCATGTTGGTGAAGGGCATATTGAAGAAGTATCTGCCGAGTGGTTCTTGTGGGAGAACAACTCCATTTGGCTCACTAACTTCACACACCATCAGGCTTCCAAGCAGCTCTCAAGGAAACTCAGTTTTCACACTCTATGCTTAGTGCCCTTAGAGTGCATTATCTAGGAATGAACCTGGTAGAGCATCCCACACAAACGAATGCTCCACATACGGGTTTCACAGGCCACCAACTCCACATTCTCAGGCAACTTCAGCGCCACAGCCGTTTTCAGATAGCCCTCAAAGCAAAGGCTCTAGACGCAAATATTGGTGTGAGAGCTAATTCAATCAAGGAAACACTGCATGTTGGTGAAGGGCATATTGAAGAAGGATCAGCCGAGTGGTTCTTGTGGGAGAACAACTCCATTTGGCTCACTAACTTCACACACCATCAGGCTTCCAAGCAGCTCTCAAGGAAACTCACTTTTCACACTCTATGCTTAGTGCGCTTTGAGTGCATTATCTAGGAATGAACCTGGGTGAGGATCCCACACAAACGATTGCTCCACATGCGGGTTTCACATGCCACCAACTCCACATTCTCAGGCAACTTCAGCGCCACAGCCGTTTTCAGATAGCCCTCAATGCAAAGGCTCTAGACGCAAATATTGGTGTGAGAACTAATTCAATCAAGGAAACACTGCATGTTGGTGAAGGGCATATTGGAGAAGGATCAGCCGAGTGGTTCTTGTGGGAGAACAACTCCATTTGGCTCACTAACTTCACACACCATCAGGCTTCCAAGCAGCTCTCAAGGAAACTCAGTTTTCACACTCTATGCTTAGTGCCCTTTGAGTGCATTATCTAGGAATGAACCTGGTACAGCATCCCACACAAACGAATGCTCCACATGCGGGTTTGACCTGCCAAGTCTCCACATTCTCAGGCAACTTCAGCGCCACAGCCGTTTTCAGATAGCCCTCAATGCAAAGGCTCTAGACGCAAATATTGGTGTGAGAGCTAATTCAATCAAGGAAACACTGCATGTTGGTGAAGGGCATATTGAAGAAGGATCAGCCGAGTGGTTCTTATGAGAGAACAACTCCATTTGGCTCACTAACTTCACACACCATCAGGCTTCCAAGCAGCTCTCAAGGAAACTCAGTTTTCACACTCTATGCTTAGTGCCCTTTGAGTGCCTAGGACTGAAATGAAGCTTGGTGAGCATCCTACACAAACGAATGCTCCACATGCGGGTTTCACATGCCACCAACTCCACATTCTCAGGCAACTTCAGCGCCACAGCCGTTTTCAGATAGCCCTCAATGCAAAGGCTCTAGACGCAAATATTGCTGTGAGAGCTAATTCAATCAAGGAAACACTGCATGTTGGTGAAGGGCATATTGAAGAAGGATCAGCCGAGTGGTTCTTGTGGGAGAACAACTCCATTTGGCTCACTAACTTCACACACCATCAGGCTTCCAAGCAGCTCTCAAGAAAATTCAGTTTTCACACTCTATGCTTAGTGCCCTTTGAGTGCATTATCTAGGAATGAACCTGGTACAGCATCCCACACAAACGAATGCTGCACATGCGGGTTTCACATGCCAAGACGCCACATTCTCAGGCAACTTCAGCGCCACAGCCGTTTTCAGATAGCCCTCAATGCAAAGGCTCTAGACGCAAATATTGCTGTGAGAGCTAATTCAATCAAGGAAACACTGCATGTTGGTGAAGGGCATATTGAAGAAGGATCAGCCGAGTGGTTCTTATGAGAGAACAACTCCATTTGGCTCACTAACTTCACACACCATCAGGCTTCCAAGCAGCTCTCAAGGAAACTCAGTTTTCACACTCTATGCTTAGTGCCCTTTGAGTGCCTAGGACTGAAATGAAGCTTGGTGAGCATCCTACACAAACGAATGCTCCACATGCGGGTTTCACATGCCACGAACTCTACATTCTCAGGCAACTTCAGCGCCACAGCCGTTTTCAGATAGCCCTCAATGCAAAGGCTCTAGACGCAAATATTGCTGTGAGAGCTAATTCAATCAAGGAAACACTGCATGTTGGTGAAGGGCATATTGAAGAAGGATCAGCCGAGTGGTTCTTGTGGGAGAACAACTCCAGTTGGCTCACTAACTTCACACACCATCAGGCTTCCAAGCAGCTCTCAAGAAAATTCAGTTTTCACACTCTATGCTTAGTGCCCTTTGAGTGCATTATCTAGGAATGAACCTGGTAGAGCATCCCACACAAACGAATGCTCCACATGCGGGTTTCACATGCCAAGATGCCACATTCTCAGGCAACTTCAGCGCCACAGCCGTTTTCAGATAGCCCTCAATGCAAAGGCTCTAGACGCAAATATTGGTGTGAGAGCTAATTCAATCAAGGAAACACTGCATGTTGGTGAAGGGCATATTGAAGAAGGATCAGCTGAGTGGTTCTTGTGGGAGAACAACTCCAGTTGGCTCACTAACTTCACACACCATCAGGCTTCCAAGCAGCTCTCAAGGAAACTCACTTTTCACACTCTATGCTTAGTGCCCTTTGAGTGCATTATCTAGGAATGAACCTGGGTGAGCATCCCACACAAACGATTGCTCCACATGCGGGTTTCACATGCCACCAACTCCACATTCTCAGGCAACTTCAGCGCCACAGCCGTTTTCAGATAGCCCTCAATGCAAAGGCTCTAGACGCAAATATTGGTGTGAGAGCTAATTCAATCAAGGAAACACTGCATGTTGGTGAAGGGCATATTGAAGAAGGATCAGCCGAGTGGTTCTTATGAGAGAACAACTCCATTTGGCTCACTAACTTCACACACCATCAGGCTTCCAAGCAGCTCTCAAGGAAACTCAGTTTTCACACTCTATGCTTAGTGCCCTTTGAGTGCCTAGGACTGAAATGAAGCTTGGTGAGCATCCTACACAAACGAATGCTCCACATGCGGGTTTCACATGCCACCAACTCCACATTCTCAGGCAACTTCAGCGCCACAGCCGTTTTCAGATAGCCCTCAATGCAAAGGCTCTAGACGCAAATATTGCTGTGAGAGCTAATTCAATCAAGGAAACACTGCATGTTGGTGAAGGGCATATTGAAGAAGGATCAGCCGAGTGGTTCTTGTGGGAGAACAACTCCATTTGGCTCACTAACTTCACACACCATCAGGCTTCCAAGCAGCTCTCAAGAAAATTCAGTTTTCACACTCTATGCTTAGTGCCCTTTGAGTGCATTATCTAGGAATGAACCTGGTACAGCATCCCACACAAACGAATGCTGCACATGCGGGTTTCACATGCCAAGACGCCACATTCTCAGGCAACTTCAGCGCCACAGCCGTTTTCAGATAGCCCTCAATGCAAAGGCTCTAGACGCAAATATTGCTGTGAGAGCTAATTCAATCAAGGAAACACTGCATGTTGGTGAAGGGCATATTGAAGAAGGATCAGCCGAGTGGTTCTTATGAGAGAACAACTCCATTTGGCTCACTAACTTCACACACCATCAGGCTTCCAAGCAGCTCTCAAGGAAACTCAGTTTTCACACTCTATGCTTAGTGCCCTTTGAGTGCCTAGGACTGAAATGAAGCTTGGTGAGCATCCTACACAAACGAATGCTCCACATGCGGGTTTCACATGCCACGAACTCTACATTCTCAGGCAACTTCAGCGCCACAGCCGTTTTCAGATAGCCCTCAATGCAAAGGCTCTAGACGCAAATATTGCTGTGAGAGCTAATTCAATCAAGGAAACACTGCATGTTGGTGAAGGGCATATTGAAGAAGGATCAGCCGAGTGGTTCTTGTGGGAGAACAACTCCAGTTGGCTCACTAACTTCACACACCATCAGGCTTCCAAGCAGCTCTCAAGAAAATTCAGTTTTCACACTCTATGCTTAGTGCCCTTTGAGTGCATTATCTAGGAATGAACCTGGTAGAGCATCCCACACAAACGAATGCTCCACATGCGGGTTTCACATGCCAAGATGCCACATTCTCAGGCAACTTCAGCGCCACAGCCGTTTTCAGATAGCCCTCAATGCAAAGGCTCTAGACGCAAATATTGGTGTGAGAGCTAATTCAATCAAGGAAACACTGCATGTTGGTGAAGGGCATATTGAAGAAGGATCAGCTGAGTGGTTCTTGTGGGAGAACAACTCCAGTTGGCTCACTAACTTCACACACCATCAGGCTTCCAAGCAGCTCTCAAGGAAACTCACTTTTCACACTCTATGCTTAGTGCCCTTTGAGTGCATTATCTAGGAATGAACCTGGGTGAGCATCCCACACAAACGATTGCTCCACATGCGGGTTTCACATGCCACCAACTCCACATTCTCAGGCAACTTCAGCGCCACAGCCGTTTTCAGATAGCCCTCAATGCAAAGGCTCTAGACGCAAATATTGGTGTGAGAGCTAATTCAATCAAGGAAACACTGCATGTTGGTGAAGGGCATATTGAAGAAGGATCAGCCGAGTGGTTCTTATGAGAGAACAACTCCATTTGGCTCACTAACTTCACACACCATCAGGCTTCCAAGCAGCTCTCAAGGAAACTCAGTTTTCACACTCTATGCTTAGTGCCCTTTGAGTGCCTAGGACTGAAATGAAGCTTGGTGAGCATCCTACACAAACGAATGTTCCACATGCGGGTTTCACATGCCACCAACTCCACATTCTCAGGCAACTTCAGCGCCACAGCCGTTTTCAGATAGCCCTCAATGCAAAGGCTCTAGACGCAAATATTGCTGTGAGAGCTAATTCAATCAAGGAAGCACTGCATGTTGGTGAAGGGCATATTGAAGAAGGATCAGCCGAGTGGTTCTTGTGGGAGAACAACTCCATTTGGCTCACTAACTTCACACACCATCAGGCTTCCAAGCAGCTCTCAAGGAAACTCAGTTTTCACACTCTATGCTTAGTGCCCTTTGAGTGCATTATCTAGCAATGAACCTGGTAGAGCATCCCACACAAATGAATGCTCCACATGCGGGTTTCACATGCCACCAACTCCACATTCTCAGGCAACTTCAGCGCCACAGCCGTTTTCAGATAGCCCTCAAAGCAAAGGCTCTAGACGCAAATATTGGTGTGAGAGCTAATTCAATCAAGGAAACACTGCATGTTGGTGAAGGGCATCTTGAAGAAGTATCTGCCGAGTGGTTCTTGTGGGAGATCAACTCCATTTGGCTGACTAACTTCACACACCATCAGGCTTCCAAGCAGCTCTCAAGGAAACTCAGTTTTCACACTCTATGCTTAGTGCCCTTAGAGTGCATTATCTAGGAATGAACCTGGTAGAGCATCCCACACAAACGAATGCTCCACATACGGGTTTCACATGCCACCAACTCCACATTCTCAGGCAACTTCAGCGCCACAGCCGTTTTCAGATAGCCCTCAATGCAAAGGCTCTAGACGCAAATATTGGTGTGAGAGCTAATTCAATCAAGGAAACACTGCATGTTGGTGAAGGGCATATTGAAGAAGGATCAGCCGAGTGGTTCTTGTGGGAGAACAACTCCATTTGGCTCACTAACTTCACACACCATCAGGCTTCCAAGCAGCTCTCAAGGAAACTCAGTTTTCACACTCTACGCTTAGTGCCCTCTGAGTGCCTAGGACTGAAATGAAGCTTGGTGAGCATCCCACACAAACGAATGCTCCACATGCGGGTTTCACATGCCACCAACTCCACATTCACAGGCAACTTCAGCGCCACAGCCGTTTTCAGATAGCCCTCAATGCAAAGGCTCTAGACGCAAATATTGGTGTGAGAGCTAATTCAATCAAGGAAACACTGCATGTTGGTGAAGGGCATATTGAAGAAGGATCAGCCGAGTGGTTCTTGTGGGAGAACAACTCCATTTGGCTCAGTAACTTCACACACCATCAGGCTTCCAAGCAGCTCTCAAGGAAACTCACTTTTCACACTCTATGCTTAGTGCCCTTTGAGTGCATTATCTAGGAATGAACCTGGTAGAGCATCCCACACAAACCATTGCTCCACATGCGGGTTTCACATGCCACCAACTCCACATTCTCAGGCAACTTCAGCGCCACAACCGTTTTCAGATAGCCCTCAATGCAAAGGCTCTAGACGCAAATATTGGTGTGAGAGCTAATTCAATCAAGGAAACACTGCATGTTGATGAAGGGCATATTGAAGAAGGATCAGCCGAGTGGTTCTTGTGGGAGAACAACTCCATTTGGCTCACTAACTTCACACACCATCAGGCTTCCAAGCAGCTCTCAAGGAAACTCAGTTTTCACACTCTATGCTTAGTGCCCTTTGAGTGCCTAGGACTGAAATGAAGCTTGGTGAGCATCCCACACAAACGAATGCTCCACATGCGGGTTTCACATGCCACCAACTCCACATTCACAGGTAACTTCAGCGCCACAGCCGTTTTCAGATAGCCCTCAATGCAAAGGCTCTAGACGCAAATATTGCTGTGAGAGCTAATTCAATCAAGGAAACACTGCATGTTGGTGAAGGGCATATTGAAGAAGGATCAGCCGAGTGGTTCTTGTGGGAGAACAACTCCATTTGGCTCACTAACTTCACACACCATCAGGCTTCCAAGCAGCTCTCAAGGAAACTCAGTTTTCACACTCTATGCTTAGTGCCCTTTGAGTGCATTATCTAGGAATGAACCTGGTAGAGCATCCCACACAAACCATTGCTCCACATGCGGGTTTCACATGCCACCAACTCCACATTCTCAGGCAACTTCAGCGCCACAACCGTTTTCAGATAGCCCTCAATGCAAAGGCTCTAGACGCAAATATTGGTGTGAGAGCTAATTCAATCAAGGAAACACTGCATGTTGGTGAAGGGCATATTGAAGAAGGATCAGCCGAGTGGTTCTTGTGGGAGAACAACTCCATTTGGCTCACTAACTTCACACACCATCAGGCTTCCAAGCAGCTCTCAAGGAAACTCAGTTTTCACACTCTATGCTTAGTGCCCTTTGAGTGCATTATCTAGGAATGAACCTGGTAGAGCATCCCACACAAACCATTGCTCCACATGCGGGTTTCACATGCCACCAACTCCACATTCTCAGGCAACTTCAGCGCCACAACCATTTTCAGATAGCCCTCAATGCAAAGGCTCTAGACGCAAATATTGGTGTGAGAGCTAATTCAATCAAGGAAACACTGCATGTTGGTGAAGGGCATATTGAAGAAGGATCAGCCGAGTGGTTCTTGTGGGAGAACAACTCCATTTGGCTCACTAACTTCACACACCATCAGGCTTCCAAGCAGCTCTCAAGGAAACTCAGTTTTCACACTCTATGCTTAGTGCCCTTTGAGTGCATTATCTAGGAATGAACCTGGTAGAGCATCCCACACAAACCATTGCTCCACATGCGGGTTTCACATGCCACCAACTCCACATTCTCAGGCAACTTCAGCGCCACAACCGTTTTCAGATAGCCCTCAATGCAAAGGCTCTAGACGCAAATATTGGTGTGAGAGCTAATTCAATCAAGGAAACACTGCATGTTGATGAAGGGCATATTGAAGAAGGATCAGCCGAGTGGTTCTTGTGGGAGAACAACTCCATTTGGCTCACTAACTTCACACACCATCAGGCTTCCAAGCAGCTCTCAAGGAAACTCAGTTTTCAAACTCTATGCTTAGTGCCCTTTGAGTGCATTATCTAGGAATGAACCTGGTAGAGCATCCCACACAAACGAATGCTCCACATGCGGGTTTCACATGCCACCAACTCCACATTCTCAGGCAACTTCAGCGCCACAGCCGTTTTCAGATAGCCCTCAAAGCAAAGGCTCTAGACGCAAATATTGGTGTGAGAGCTAATTCAATCAAGGAAACACTGCATGTTGGTGAAGGGCATATTGAAGAAGTATCTGCCGAGTGGTTCTTGTGGGAGAACAACTCCATTTGGCTCACTAACTTCACACACCATCATGCTTCCAAGCAGCTCTCAAGGAAACTCAGTTTTCGCACTCTATGCTTAGTGCCCTTTGAGTGCATTATCTAGGAATGAACCTGGACGAGCATCCCACACAAACGAATGCTCCACATGCGGGTTTCACATGCCAAGACGCCACATTCTCAGGCAACTTCAGCGCCACAGCCGTTTTCAGATAGCCCTCAATGCAAAGGCTCTAGACGCAAATATTGGTGTGAGAGCTAATTCAATCAAGGAAACACTGCATGTTGGTGAAGGGCATATTGAAGAAGGATCAGCCGAGTGGTTCTTATGAGAGAACAACTCCATTTGGCTCACTAACTTCACACACCATCAGGCTTCCAAGCAGCTCTCAAGGAAACTCAGTTTTCACACTCTATGCTTAGTGCCCTTTGAGTGCATTATCTAGGAATGAACCTGGTAGAGCATCCCACACAAACCATTGCTCCACATGCGGGTTTCACATGCCACCAACTCCACATTCTCAGGCAACTTCAGCGCCACAACCGTTTTCAGATAGCCCTCAATGCAAAGGCTCTAGACGCAAATATTGGTGTGAGAGCTAATTCAATCAAGGAAACACTGCATGTTGATGAAGGGCATATTGAAGAAGGATCAGCCGAGTGGTTCTTGTGGGAGAACAACTCCATTTGGCTCACTAACTTCACACACCATCAGGCTTCCAAGCAGCTCTCAAGGAAACTCAGTTTTCAAACTCTATGCTTAGTGCCCTTTGAGTGCATTATCTAGGAATGAACCTGGTAGAGCATCCCACACAAACGAATGCTCCACATGCGGGTTTCACATGCCACCAACTCCACATTCTCAGGCAACTTCAGCGCCACAGCCGTTTTCAGATAGCCCTCAAAGCAAAGGCTCTAGACGCAAATATTGGTGTGAGAGCTAATTCAATCAAGGAAACACTGCATGTTGGTGAAGGGCATATTGAAGAAGTATCTGCCGAGTGGTTCTTGTGGGAGAACAACTCCATTTGGCTCACTAACTTCACACACCATCATGCTTCCAAGCAGCTCTCAAGGAAACTCAGTTTTCGCACTCTATGCTTAGTGCCCTTTGAGTGCATTATCTAGGAATGAACCTGGACGAGCATCCCACACAAACGAATGCTCCACATGCGGGTTTCACATGCCAAGACGCCACATTCTCAGGCAACTTCAGCGCCACAGCCGTTTTCAGATAGCCCTCAATGCAAAGGCTCTAGACGCAAATATTGGTGTGAGAGCTAATTCAATCAAGGAAACACTGCATGTTGGTGAAGGGCATATTGAAGAAGGATCAGCCGAGTGGTTCTTATGAGAGAACAACTCCATTTGGCTCACTAACTTCACACACCATCAGGCTTCCAAGCAGCTCTCAAGGAAACTCAGTTTTCACACTCTATGCTTAGTGCCCTTTGAGTGCCTAGGACTGAAATGAATCTTGGTGAGCATCCCACACAAACGAATGCTCCACATGCGGGATTCACGTGCCACCAACTCCACATTCACAGGCAACTTCAGCACCACAGCCGTTTTCAGATAGCCCTCAATGCAAAGGCTCTAGACGCAAATATTGGTGTGAGAGCTAATTCAATCAAGGAAACACTGCATGTTGGTGAAGGGCATATTGAGGAAGGATCAGCTGAGTGGTTCTTGTGGGAGAACAACTCCATTTGGCTCACTAACTTCACACACCATCAGGCTTCCAAGCAGCTCTCAAGGAAACTCAGTTTTCACACTCTATGCTTAGTGCCCTTTGAGTGCATTATCTAGGAATGAACCTGGTAGAGCATCCTACACAAACGATTGCTCCACATGCGGGTTTCACATGCCACCAACTCCACATTCTCAGGCAACTTCAGCGCCACAGCCGTTTTCAGATAGCCCTCAATGCAAAGGCTCTAGACGCAAATATTGGTGTGAGAGCTAATTCAATCAAGGAAACACTGCATGTTGGTGAAGGGCATATTGAAGAAGGATCAGCCGAGTGGTTCTTGTGGGAGAACAACTCCATTTGGCTCACTAACTTCACACACCATCAGGCTTCCAAGCAGCTCTCAAGGAAACTCAGTTTTCACACTCTATGCTTAGTGCCCTCTGAGTGCCTAGGACTGAAATGAAGCTTGGTGAGCATCCCACTCAAACGAATGCTCCACATGAGGGTTTCACATGCCACCAACTCCACATTCACAGGCAACTTCAGCGCCACAGCCGTTTTCAGATAGCCCTCAATGCAAAGGCTCTAGACGCAAATATTGGTGTGAGAGCTAATTCAATCAAGGAAACACTGCATGTTGGTGAAGGGCATATTGAAGAAGGATCAGCCGAGTGGTTCTTGTGGGAGAACAACTCCATTTGGCTCACTAACTTCACACACCATCAGGCTTCCAAGCAGCTCTCAAGGAAACTCACTTTTCACACTCTATGCTTAGTGCCCTTTGAGTGCATTATCTAGGAATGAACCTGGTAGAGCATCCCACACAAACGATTGCTCCACATGCGGGTTTCACATGCCACCAACTCCACATTCTCAGGCAACTTCAGCGCCACAACCGTTTTCAGATAGCCCTCAATGCAAAGGCTCTAGACGCAAATATTGGTGTGAGAGCTAATTCAATCAAGGAAACACTGCATGTTGATGAAGGGCATATTGAAGAAGGATCAGCCGAGTGGTTCTTGTGGGAGAACAACTCCATTTGGCTCACTAACTTCACACACCATCAGGCTTCCAAGCAGCTCTCAAGGAAACTCAGTTTTCACACTCTATGCTTAGTGCCCTTTGAGTGCCTAGGACTGAAATGAAGCTTGGTGAGCATCCCACACAAACGAATGCTCCACATGCGGGTTTCACATGCCACCAACTCCACATTCACAGGTAACTTCAGCGCCACAGCCGTTTTCAGATAGCCCTCAATGCAAAGGCTCTAGACGCAAATATTGGTGTGAGAGCTAATTCAATCAAGGAAACACTGCATGTTGGTGAAGGGCATATTGAAGAAGGATCAGCCGAGTGGTTCTTGTGGGAGAACAACTCCATTTGGCTCACTAACTTCACACACCATCAGGCTTCCAAGCAGCTCTCAAGGAAACTCAGTTTTCACACTCTATGCTTAGTGCCCTTTGAGTGCATTATCTAGGAATGAACCTGGTAGAGCATCCCACACAAACCATTGCTCCACATGCGGGTTTCACATGCCACCAACTCCACATTCTCAGGCAACTTCAGCGCCACAACCGTTTTCAGCTAGCCCTCAATGCAAAGGCTCTAGACGCAAATATTGGTGTGAGAGCTAATTCAATCAAGGAAACACTGCATGTTGGTGAAGGGCATATTGAAGAAGGATCAGCCGAGTGGTTCTTGTGGGAGAACAACTCCATTTGGCTCACTAACTTCACACACCATCAGGCTTCCAAGCAGCTCTCAAGGAAACTCAGTTTTCACACTCTATGCTTAGTGCCCTTTGAGTGCATTATCTAGGAATGAACCTGGTAGAGCATCCCACACAAACCATTGCTCCACATGCGGGTTTCACATGCCACCAACTCCACATTCTCAGGCAACTTCAGCGCCACAACCATTTTCAGATAGCCCTCAATGCAAAGGCTCTAGACGCAAATATTGGTGTGAGAGCTAATTCAATCAAGGAAACACTGCATGTTGGTGAAGGGCATATTGAAGAAGGATCAGCCGAGTGGTTCTTGTGGGAGAACAACTCCATTTGGCTCACTAACTTCACACACCATCAGGCTTCCAAGCAGCTCTCAAGGAAACTCAGTTTTCACACTCTATGCTTAGTGCCTTTTGAGTGCATTATCTAGGAATGAACCTGGTAGAGCATCCCACACAAACCATTGCTCCACATGCGGGTTTCACATGCCACCAACTCCACATTCTCAGGCAACTTCAGCGCCACAACCGTTTTCAGATAGCCCTCAATGCAAAGGCTCTAGACGCAAATATTGGTGTGAGAGCTAATTCAATCAAGGAAACACTGCATGTTGATGAAGGGCATATTGAAGAAGGATCAGCCGAGTGGTTCTTGTGGGAGAACAACTCCATTTGGCTCACTAACTTCACACACCATCAGGCTTCCAAGCAGCTCTCAAGGAAACTCAGTTTTCAAACTCTATGCTTAGTGTCCTTTGAGTGCATTATCTAGGAATGAACCTGGTAGAGCATCCCACACAAACGAATGCTCCACATGCGGGTTTCACATGCCACCAACTCCACATTCTCAGGCAACTTCAGCGCCACAGCCGTTTTCAGATAGCCCTCAATGCAAAGGCTCTAGACGCAAATATTGGTGTGAGAGCTAATTCAATCAAGGAAACACTGCATGTTGGTGAAGGGCATATTGAAGAAGTATCTGCCGAGTGGTTCTTGTGGGAGAACAACTCCATTTGGCTCACTAACTTCACACACCATCATGCTTCCAAGCAGCTCTCAAGGAAACTCAGTTTTCACACTCTATGCTTAGTGCCCTTAGAGTGCATTATCTAGGAATGAACCTGGTAGAGCATCCCACACAAACGAATGCTCCACATACGGGTTTCACATGCCACCAACTCCACATTCTCAGGCAACTTCAGCGCCACAGCCGTTTTCAGATAGCCCTCAATGCAAAGGCTCTAGACGCAAATATTGGTGTGAGAGCTAATTCAATCAAGGAAACACTGCATGTTGGTGAAGGGAATATTGAGGAAGGATCAGCCGAGTGGTTCTTGTGGGAGAACAACTCCATTGGCTCACTAACTTCACACACCATCAGGCTTCCAAGCAGCTCTCAGGAAACTCAGTTTTCCACACTCATGCTTAGTGCCCTTTGAGTGCATTATCTAGGAATGAACCTGGTAGAGCATCCCACACAAACGAATGCTCCACATGCGGGTTTCACATGCCAAGACGCCACATTCTCAGGCAACTTCAGCGCCACAGCCGTTTCAGATAGCCCTCAATGCAAAGGCTCTAGACGCAAATATTGGTGTGAGAGCTAATTCAATCAAGGAAACACTGCATGTTGGTGAAGGGCATATTGAAGAAGGATCAGCCGAGTGGTTCTTATGAGAGAACAACTCCATTTGGCTCACTAACTTCACACACCATCAGGCTTCAAGCAGCTCTCAAGGAAACTCAGTTTTCACACTCTATGCTTAGTGCCCTTTGAGTGCCTAGGACTGAAATGAATCTTGGTGAGCATCCCACACAAACGAATGCTCCACATGCGGGTTTCACGTGTCACCAACTCCACATTCACAGGCAACTTCAGCACCACAGCCGTTTTCAGATAGCCCTCAATGCAAAGGCTCTAGACGCAAATATTGGTGTGAGAGCTAATTCAATCAAGGAAACACTGCATGTTGGTGAAGGGGCATATTGAAGAAGGATCAGCTGAGTGGTTCTTGTGGGAGAACAACTCCATTTGGCTCACTAACTTCACACACCATCAGGCTTCCAAGCAGCTCTCAAGGAAACTCAGTTTTCACACTCTATGCTTAGTGCCTTTGAGTGCCTAGGACTGAAATGAAGCTTGGTGAGCATCCTACACAAACGAATGCTCCACATGCGGGTTCACATGCACCAACTCCACATTCTCAGGCAACTTCAGCGCCACAGCCGTTTTCAGATAGCCCTCAATGCAAGGATCTAGACGCAAATATTGGTGTGAGAGCTAATTCAATCAAGGAACACTGCTTGTGATGAAGGGCATATTGAAGAAGGATCAGCCGAGTGTTCTTGTGGGAGAACAACTCCATTTGGCTCACTAACGTCACACACCATCAGGCTTCCAAGCAGCTCTCAGGAAACTCAGTTTCACACTCTATGCTTAGTGCCCTTTGAGTGCATTATCTAGGAAAGAACCTGGTAGAGCATCCTACACAAACGATTGCTCCACATGCGGGTTTCACATGCCACCAACTCCACATTCTCAGGCAACTTCAGCGCCACAGCCGTTTTCAGATAGCCCTCAATGCAAAGGCTCTAGACGCAAATATTGGTGTGAGAGCTAATTCAATCAAGGAAACACTGCATGTTGGTGAAGGGCATATTGAAGAAGGAATCAAGCGAGTGGTTCTTGTGGGAGAACAACTCCATTTGGCTCACTAACTTCACACACCATCAGGCTTCAAGCAGCTCTCAAGGAAACTCAGTTTTCACACTCTATGCTTAGTGCCCTTTGAGTGCATTATCTAGGAATGAACCTGGTAGAGCATCGCACACAAACGAATGCTCCACATGCGGTTTCACATGCCACCAACTCCACATTCACAGGCAACTTCAGCGCCACAGCCGTTTCAGATAGCCCTCAATGCAAAGGCTCTAGACGCAAATATTGGTGTGAGAGCTAATTCAATCAAGGAAACACTGCATGTTGGTGAAGGGCATATTGAAGAAGGATCAGCGAGTGGTTCTTGTGGGAGAACAACTCCATTTGGCTCAGTAACTTCACACACCATCAGGCTTCAAGCAGCTCTCAAGGAAACCTCAGTTTTCACACTCTATGCTTAGTGCCCTTTGAGTGCATTATCTAGGAATGAACCTGGTGAGCATCCCACACAAACGAATGCTCCCATGCGGGTTTCACATGCCACCAACTCCACATTCACAGCAACTTCAGTGCCACAGCCGTTTTCAGATAGCCCTCAAAGCATAGGCTCTAGACGCAAATATTGGTGTGAGAGCTAATTCAATCAAGGAAACACTGCATGTTGGTGAAGGGCATATTGAAGAAGGATCAGCCGAGTGGTTCTTGTGGGAGAACAACTCCATTTGGCTCAGTAACTTCACACACCATCAGGCTTTCAAGCAGCTCTCAAGGAAACTCAGTTTTCACACTCTATGCTTAGTGCCCTTGAGTGCCTAGGACTGAAATGAAGCTTGGTGAGCATCCCACACAAACGAATGCTCCACATGCGGGTTTCACATGCCACCAACTCCACATTCACAGGCAACTTTAGCGCCACAGCCGTTTTCAGATAGCCCTCAATGCAAAGGCTCTAGACGCAAATATTGTGTGAGAGCTAATTCAATCAAGGAAACACTGCATGTTGGTGAAGGGCATATTGAAGAAGGATCAGCCGAGTGGTTCTTGTGGGAGAACAACTCTATCTCGCTACTAACTTCACACACCATCAGGCTTCCAAGCAGCTCTCAAGGAAACTCAGTTTTCACACTCTATGCTTAGTGCCCTTTGAGTGCATTATCTAGGAATGAACCTGGTAGAGCATCCTACACAAACGATTGCCTCCACATGCGGGTTTCACATGCCACCAACTCCACATTCACTGGCAACTTCAGCGCCACAACCGTTTTCAGATAGCCCTCAATGCAAAGGCTCCTGATGCAAATATTGGTGTGAGAGCTAATTCAATCAAGGAAACACTGCATGTTGATGAAGGGCATATTGAAGAAGGATCAGCCGAGTGGTTCTTGTGGGAGAACAACTCCATTTGGCTCACTAACTTCACACACCATCAGGCTTCCAAGCAGCTCTCAAGGAAACTCAGTTTTCACACTCTATGCTTACTGCCCTTTGAATGCATTTTCTAGGAATGAACCTGGTAGAGCATCGCACACAAACGAATGCTCCACATGCGGGCTTCACATGCCACCAACTCCACATTCTCAGGCAACTTCAGCGCCACAGCTGTTTTCAGATAGCCCTCAATGCAAAGGCTCTAGACGCAAATATGGTGTGAGAGCTAATTCAATCAAGGAAACACTGCATGTTGGTGAAGGGCATATTGAAGAAGATCAGCCGAGTGGTTCTTGTGGGAGAACAACTCCATTTGCTCACTAACTTCACACACCATCAGGCTCCAAGCAGCTCTCAAGGAAACTCAGTTTTCACACTCTATGCTTAGTGCCCTTTGAGTGCATTATCTAGGAATGAACCTGATTGAGCATCCCACACAAACGAATGCTCCCCATGCGGGTTTCACATGCCACCAACTCCACATTAACAGGCAACTTCAGTGCCATAGCCGTTTTCAGATAGCCCTCAAAGCATAGCTCTAGACGCAAATATTGGTGTGAGAGCTAATTCAATCAAGGAAACACTGCATGTGATGAAGGGCATATTGAAGAAGGATCAGCCGAGTGGTTCTTGTGGGAGAACAACTCCATTTGGCTCACTAACTTCACACACCATCAGGCTTCAAGCAGCTCTCAGGAAACTCAGTTTTCACACTTTATGCTTAGTGCCCTTTGAGTGCATTTTCTAGGAATGAACCTGGACGAGCATCCCACACAAACGAATGCTCCTTATGCGGGCTTCACATGCCACAACTCCACATTCTCAGGCAACTTCAGCGCCACAGCCGTTTTCAGATAGCCCTCAAAGCAAAGGCTCTAGACGCAAATATTGGTGTGAGAGCTAATTCAATCAAGGAAACACTGCATGTTGGTGAAGTGCATATTGAAGAAGGATCAGCCGAGTGGTTCTTGTGGGAGAACAACTCCATTTGGCTCAGTAACTTCACACACCATCAGGCTTCCAAGCAGCTCTCAAGGAATCTCAGTTTTCACACTCTATGCTTAGTGTCCTTTGAGTGCATTATCTAGGAATGAACTGGGTGAGCATCCCACACAAACGAATGCTCCCATGCGGGTTTCACATGCCACCAACTCCACATTCACAGGCAACTTCAGTGCCACAGCCGTTTCAGATAGCCCTCAAAGCATAGGCTCTAGACGCAAATATTGGTGTGAGAGCTAATTCAATCAAGGAAACACTGCATGTTGGTGAAGGGCATATTGAAGAAGGATCAGCCGAGTGGTTCTTGTGGGAGAACAACTCCATTTGGCTCACTAACTTCACACACCATCAGGCTTTCAAGCAGCTCTCAAGGAAACTCAGTTTTCACACTCTATGCTTAGTGCCCTTTGAGTGCATTATCTAGGAATGAACCTGGTAGAGCATCCCACACAAACGATTGCTCCACATGCGGGTTTCACATGCCACCAACTCCACATTCACAGGCAACTTCAGTGCCACATCCGTTTTCAGATAGCCCTCAATGCAAAGGCTCTAGGCGCAAATATTGGTGTGAGAGCTAATTCAATCAAGGAAACACTGCATGTTGGTGAAGGGAATATTGAAGAAGTATCTGCCGAGTGGTTCTTGTGGGAGAACAACTCCATTTGGCTCACTAACTTCACACACCATCAGGCTTCCAAGCAGCTCTCAAGGAAACTCAGTTTTCACACTCTATGCTTAGTGCCCTTTGAGTGCCTAGGACTGAAATGAAGCTTGTGAGCATCCTACACAAACGAATGCTCCACATGCGGGTTTCACATGCCACAACTCCACATTCTCAGGCAACTTCAGCGCCACAGCCGTTTTCAGATAGCCCTCAATGCAAAGGATCTAGACGCAAATATTGGTGTGAGAGCTAATTCAATCAAGGAAACACTGCATGTTGATGAAGGGCATATTGAAGAAGGATCAGCCGAGTGGTTCTTGTGGGAGAACAACTCCATTTGGCTCACTAACTTCACACACATCAGGGCTTCCAAGCAGCTCTCAAGGAAACTCAGTTTTCACACTCTATGCTTAGTGCCCTTTGAGTGCATTATCTAGGAATGACCTGGTAGAGCATCCTACACAAACGAATGCTCCACATGCGGGTTTCACATGCCACCAACTCCACATTCACAGGCAACTTCAGCGCCACAGCGTTTCAGATAGCCCTCAATGCAAAGGCTCTAGACGCAAATATTGGTGTGAGAGCTAATTCAATCAAGGAAACACTGCATGTTGGTGAAGGGCATATTGAGAAGGATCAGCCGAGTGGTTCTTGTGGGAGAACAACTCATTTGGCTCACTAACTTCACACACCATCAGCTTCCAAGCAGCTCTCAAGGAAACTCAGTTTTCACACTCTATGCTTAGTGCCCTTTGAGTGCATTATCTAGGAATGAACCTGGTAGAGCATCGCACACAAACGAATGCTCCACATGCGGGTTTCACATGCCACCAACTCCACATTCACAGGCAACTTCAGCGCCACAGCCGTTTTCAGATAGCCCTCAATGCAAAGGCTCTAGACGCAAAATATTGGTGTGAGAGCTAATTCAATCAAGGAAACACTGCATGTTGGTGAAGGGCATATTGAAGAAGGATCAGCCGAGTGGTTCTTGTGGGAGAACAACTCCATTTGCTCACTAACTTCACACACCATCAGGCTTCCAAGCAGCTCTCAAGGAAACTCAGTTTTCACACTCTATGCTTAGTGCACTTTGAGTGCATTATCTAGGAATGAACCTGGGTGAGCATCCCACACAAACGAATGCTCCCCATGCGGGTTTCACATGCCACCAACTCCACATTCACAGGCAACTTCAGTGCCACAGCCGTTTTCAGATAGCCCTCAAAGCATAGGCTCTAGACGCAAATATTGGTGTGAGAGCTAATTCAATCAAGGAAACACTGCATGTTGGTGAAGGGCATATTGAAGAAGGATCAGCCGAGTGGTTCTTGTGGGAGAACAACTCCATTTGGCTCAGTAACTTCACACACCATCAGGCTTTCAAGCAGCTCTCAAGGAAACTCAGTTTTCACACTCTATGCTTAGTGCCCTTTGAGTGCCTAGGACTGAAATGAAGCTTGGTGAGCATCCCACACAAACGAATGCTCCACATGCGGGTTTCACATGCCACCAACTCCACATTCACAGGCAACTTTAGCGCCACAGCCGTTTTCAGATAGCCCTCAATGCAAAGGCTCTAGACGCAAATATTGGTGTGAGAGCTAATTCAATCAAGAAACACTGCATGTTGGTGAAGGGCATATTGAAGAAGGATCAGCCGAGTGGTTCTTGTGGGAGAACAACTCTATTTGGCTCACTAACTTCACACACCATCAGGCTTCCAAGCAGCTCTCAAGGAAACTCAGTTTTCACACTCTATGCTTAGTGGCCCTTGAGTGCATTATCTAGGAATGAACCTGGTAGAGCATCCTACACAAACGATTGCTCCACATGCGGGTTTCACATGCCACCAACTCCACATTCTCAGGCAACTTCAGCGCCACAACAGTTTTCAGATAGCCCTCAATGCAAAGGCTCCTGATGCAAATATTGGTGTGAGAGCTAATTCAATCAAGGAAACACTGCATGTGATGAAGGGCATATTGAAGAAGGATCAGCCGAGTGGTTCTTGTGGAGAACAACTCCATTTGGCTCACTAACTTCACACACCATCAGCTTCCAAGCAGCTCTCAAGGAAACTCAGTTTTCACACTCTATGCTTGTGCCTTGAATGCATTTTCTAGGAATGAACCTGGTAGAGCATCGCACACAAACGAATGCTCCACATGCGGGCTTCACATGCCACCAACTCCACATTCTCAGGCAACTTCAGCGCCACAGCTGTTTTCAGATAGCCCTCAATGCAAAGGCTCTAGACGCAAATATTGGTGTGAGAGCTAATTCAATCAAGGAAACACTGCATGTTGGTGAAGGGCATATTGAAGAAGGATCAGCCGAGTGGTTCTTGTGGGAGAACAACTCCATTTGGCTCACTAACTTCACACACCATCAGGCTTCCAAGCAGCTCAAGGAAACTCAGTTTTCACACTCTATGCTTAGTGCCCTTTGAGTGCATTATCTAGGAATGAACCTGATTGAGCATCCCACACAAACGAATGCTCCCCATGCGGGTTTCACATGCCACCAACTCCACATTAACAGGCAACTTCAGTGCCATAGCCGTTTTCAGATAGCCCTCAAAGCATAGGCTCTAGACGCAAATATTGGTGTGAGAGCTAATTCAATCAAGGAAACACTGCATGTTGATGAAGGGCATATTGAAGAAGGATCAGCCGAGTGGTTCTTGTGGGAGAACAACTCCATTTGGCTCACTAACTTCACACACCATCAGGCTTCCAAGCAGCTCTCAAGGAAACTCAGTTTTCACACTTTATGCTTAGTGCCCTTTGAGTGCATTTTCTAGGAATGAACCTGGTAGAGCATCCCACACAAACGAATGCTCCTTATGCGGGCTTCACATGCACCAACTCCACATTCTCAGGCAACTTCAGCGCCACAGCCGTTTCAGATAGCCCTCAAAGCAAAGGCTCTAGACGCAAATATTGCTGTGAGAGCTAATTCAATCAAGGAAACACTGCATGTTGGTGAAGGGCATATGAAGAAGGATCAGCCGAGTGGTTCTTGTGGGAGAACAACTCATTTGGCTCAGTAACTTCACACACCATCAGGCTTCCAAGCAGCTCTCAAGAATCTCAGTTTTCACACTCTATGCTAGTGTCCTTTGAGTGCATTA
>NW_026697817.1:0-43742 GCF_030435755.1 Ochotona princeps
TTATCTAGGAATGAACCTGGTAGAGCATCCCACACAAACGAATGCTCCACATGCGGGTTTCACATGCCACCAACTCCACATTCACAGGCAACTTCAGCGCCACAGCCGTTTTCAGATAGCCCTCAATGCAAAGGCTCTAGACGCAAATATTGGTGTGAGAGCTAATTCAATCAAGGAAACACTGCATGTTGGTGAAGGGCATATTGAAAAAGAATCAGCCGAGTGGTTCTTGTGGGAGAACAACTCCATTTGGCTCACTAACTTCACACACCATCAGGATTCCAAGCAGCTCTCAAGGAAACTAAATTTTCACACTCTATGCTGAGTGCTCTTTGTGTGCCTAGGACTGAAATGAAGCTTGGTCAGCATCCCACACAAACGAATGCTCCACATGCGGGTTTCACATGCCACCAACTCCACATTCACAGGCAACTTCAGCGCCACAGCCGTTTTCAGATAGCCCTCAATGCAAAGGCTCTAGACGCAAATATTGGTGTGAGAGCTAATTTAATCAAGGAAACACTGCATGTTGGTGAAGGGCATATTGAAGAAGGATCAGCCGAGTGGTTCTTGTGGGAGAACAACTCCATTTGGCTCACTAACTTCATACACACCATCAGGCTTCCAAGCAGCTCTCAAGGAAACTCAGTTTTCACACTCTATGCTTAGTGCCCTTTGAGTGCATTATCTGGGAATGAACCTGGTAGAGCATCCCACACAAAAGAATGCTCCACATGCGGGTTTCACATGCCACCAACTCCACATTCACAGGCAACTTCAGCGCCACAGCCGTTTTCAGATAGCCCTCAATGCAAAGGCTCTAGACGCAAATATTGGTGTGAGAGCTAATTCAATCAAGGAAACACTGCATGTTGGTGAAGGGCATATTGAAGAAGGATCAGCTGAGTGGTTCTTGTGGGAGAACAACTCCATTTGGCTCACTAACTTCACACACCATCAGGCTTCCAAGCAGCTCTCAAGGAAACTCAGTTTTCACACTCTATGCTTAGTGCCCTTTGAGTGCATTATCTAGGAATGAACCTGGTAGAGCATCCCACACAAACGAATGCTCCACATGCGGGTTTCACATGCCACCAACTCCACATTCACAGGCAACTTCAGCGCCACAGCTGTTTTCAGATAGCCCTCAATACAAAGGCTCTAGACGCAAATAATGGTGTGAGAGCTAATTCAATCAAGGAAACACTGCATGTTGGTGAAGGACATATTGAAGAAGAATCAGCCGAGTGGTTCTTGTGGGAGAACAACTCCATTTGGCTCACTAACTTCACACACCATCAGGCTTCCAAGCAGCTCTCAAGGAAACTCAGTTTTCACACTCTATGCTTAGTACTGTTTGAGTGCCTAGGACTGAAATGAAGCTTGGAGAGCATCCCACACAAACGAATGCTCCACATGCGGGTTTCACATGCCACCAACTCCACATTCACAGGCAACTTCAGCGCCACAGCCGTTTTCAGATAGCCCTCAATGCAAAGGCTCTAGACGCAAATATTGGTGTGAGAGCTAATTCAATCAAGGAAACACTGCATGTTGGTGAAGGGCATATTGAAGAAGGATCAGCCGAGTGGTTCTTGTGGGAGAACAACTCCATTTGGCTCACTAACTTCACACACCATCAGGCTTCCAAGCAGCTCTCAAGGAAACTCAGTTTTCACACTCTATGCTTAGTGCCCTTTGAGTGCATTATCTAGGAATGAACCTGGTAGAGCATCCCACACAAACGAATGCTCCACATGCGGGTTTCACATGCCACCAACTCCACATTCACAGGCAACTTCAGCGCCACAGCCGTTTTCAGATAGCCCTCAATGCAAAGGCTCTAGACGCAAATATTGGTGTGAGAGCTAATTCAATCAAGGAAACACTGCATGTTGGTGAAGGGCATATTGAAAAAGAATCAGCCGAGTGGTTCTTGTGGGAGAACAACTCCATTTGGCTCACTAACTTCACACACCATCAGGATTCCAAGCAGCTCTCAAGGAAACTAAATTTTCACACTCTATGCTGAGTGCTCTTTGTGTGCCTAGGACTGAAATGAAGCTTGGTCAGCATCCCACACAAACGAATGCTCCACATGCGGGTTTCACATGCCACCAACTCCACATTCACAGGCAACTTCAGCGCCACAGCCGTTTTCAGATAGCCCTCAATGCAAAGGCTCTAGACGCAAATATTGGTGTGAGAGCTAATTTAATCAAGGAAACACTGCATGTTGGTGAAGGGCATATTGAAGAAGGATCAGCCGAGTGGTTCTTGTGGGAGAACAACTCCATTTGGCTCACTAACTTCACACACCATCAGGCTTCCAAGCAGCTCTCAAGGAAACTCAGTTTTCACACTCTATGCTTAGTGCCCTTTGAGTGCATTATCTGGGAATGAACCTGGTAGAGCATCCCACACAAAAGAATGCTCCACATGCGGGTTTCACATGCCACCAACTCCACATTCACAGGCAACTTCAGCGCCACAGCCGTTTTCAGATAGCCCTCAATGCAAAGGCTCTAGACGCAAATATTGGTGTGAGAGCTAATTCAATCAAGGAAACACTGCATGTTGGTGAAGGGCATATTGAAGAAGGATCAGCTGAGTGGTTCTTGTGGGAGAACAACTCCATTTGGCTCACTAACTTCACACACCATCAGGCTTCCAAGCAGCTCTCAAGGAAACTCAGTTTTCACACTCTATGCTTAGTGCCCTTTGAGTGCATTATCTAGGAATGAACCTGGTAGAGCATCCCACACAAACGAATGCTCCACATGCGGGTTTCACATGCCACCAACTCCACATTCACAGGCAACTTCAGCGCCACAGCTGTTTTCAGATAGCCCTCAATGCAAAGGCTCTAGACGCAAATAATGGTGTGAGAGCTAATTCAATCAAGGAAACACTGCATGTTGGTGAAGGACATATTGAAGAAGAATCAGCCGAGTGGTTCTTGTGGGAGAACAACTCCATTTGGCTCACTAACTTCACACACCATCAGGCTTCCAAGCAGCTCTCAAGGAAACTCAGTTTTCACACTCTATGCTTAGTACTGTTTGAGTGCCTAGGACTGAAATGAAGCTTGGAGAGCATCCCACACAAACGAATGCTCCACATGCGGGTTTCACATGCCACCAACTCCACATTCACAGGCAACTTCAGCGCCACAGCCGTTTTCAGATAGCCCTCAATGCAAAGGCTCTAGACGCAAATATTGGTGTGAGAGCTAATTCAATCAAGGAAACACTGCATGTTGGTGAAGGGCATATTGAAGAAGGATCAGCCGAGTGGTTCTTGTGGGAGAACAACTCCATTTGGCTCACTAACTTCACACACCATCAGGCTTCCAAGCAGCTCTCAAGGAAACTCAGTTTTCACACTCTATGCTTAGTGCCCTTTGAGTGCATTATCTAGGAATGAACCTGGTAGAGCATCCCACACAAACGAATGCTCCACATGCGGGTTTCACATGCCACCAACTCCACATTCACAGGCAACTTCAGCGCCACAGCCGTTTTCAGATAGCCCTCAATGCAAAGGCTCTAGACGCAAATATTGGTGTGAGAGCTAATTCAATCAAGGAAACACTGCATGTTGGTGAAGGGCATATTGAAGAAGGATCATCCGAGTGGTTCTTGTGGGAGAACAACTCCATTTGGCTCACTAACTTCACACACCATCAGGCTTCCAAGCAGCTCTCAAGGAAACTCAGTTTTCACACTCTATGCTTAGTGCCCTTTGAGTGCCTAGGACTGAAATGAAGCTTGGTCAGCATCCCACACAAACGAATGCTCCACATGCGGGTTTCACATGCCACCAACTCCACATTCACAGGCAACTTCAGCGCCACAGCCATTTTCAGATAGCCCTCAATGCAAAGGCTCTAGACGCAAATATTGGTGTGAGAGCTAATTCAATCAAGGAAACACTGCATGTTGGTGAAGGGCATATTGAAGAAGAATCAGCCGAGTGGTTCTTGTGGGAGAACAACTCCATTTGGCTCACTAACTTCACACCATCAGACTTCCAAGCAGCTCTCAAGGAAACTCAGTTGTCACACTCTATGCTTAGTGCCCTTTGAGTGCATTATCTAGGAATGAACCTGGTAGAGCATCCCACACAAACGAATGCTCCACATGCGGGTTTCACATGCCACCAACTCCACATTCACAGGCAACTTCAGCGCCACAGCCGTTTTCAGATAGCCCTCAAAGCAAAGGCTCTAGACGCAAATATTGGTGTGAGAGCTAATTCAATCAAGGAAACACTGCATGTTGGTGAAGGGCATATTGAAGAAGGATCATCCGAGTGGTTCTTGTGGGAGAACAACTCCATTTGGCTCACTAACTTCACACACCATCAGGCTTCCAAGCAGCTCTCAAGGAAACTCAGTTTTCACACTCTATGCTTAGTTTCCTTTGTATGGCTAGGACTGAAATGAACCTGGTAGAGCATCCCACACAAACGAATGCTCCACATGCGGGTTTCACATGCCACCAACTCCACATTCACAGGCAACTTCAGCGCTACAGCCGTTTTCAGATAGCCCTCAATGCAAAGGCTCTAGACGCAAATATTGGTGTGAGAGCTAATTCAATCAAGGAAACACTGCATGTTGGTGAAGGGCATATTGAAGAAGGATCAGTCGAGTGGTTCTTGTGGGAGAACAACTCCATTTGGCTCACTAACTTCACACCATCAGACTTCCAAGCAGCTCTCAAGGAAACTCAGTTGTCACACTCTATGCTTAGTGCCCTTTGAGTGCATTATCTAGGAATGAACCTGGTAGAGCATCCCACACAAACGAATGCTCCACATGCGGGTTTCACATGCCACCAACTCCACATTCACAGGCAACTTCAGCGCCACAGCCGTTTTCAGATAGCCCTCAATGCAAAGGCTCTAGACGCAAATATTGGTCTGAGAGCTAATTCAATCAAGGAAACACTGCATGTTGGTGAAGGGCATATTGAAGAAGGATCAGCCGAGTGGTTCTTGTGGGAGAACAACTCCATTTGGCTCACTAACTTCACACCATCAGACTTCCAAGCAGCTCTCAAGGAAACTCAGTTGTCACACTCTATGCTTAGTGCCCTTTGAGTGCATTATCTAGGAATGAACCTGGTAGAGCATCCCACACAAACGAATGCTCCACATGCGGGTTTCACATGCCACCAACTCCACATTCACAGGCAACTTCAGCGCCACAGCCGTTTTCAGATAGCCCTCAATGCAAAGGCTCTAGACGCAAATATTGGTGTGAGAGCTAATTCAATCAAGGAAACACTGCATGTTGGTGAAGGGCATATTGAAGAAGGATCAGCCGAGTGGTTCTTGTGGGAGAACAACTCCATTTGGCTCACTAACTTCACACACCATCAGGCTTCCAAGCAGCTCTCAAGGAAACTCAGTTTTCACACTCTATGCTTAGTGCCCTTTGAGTGCATTATCTAGGAATGAACCTGGTAGAGCATCCCACACAAACGAATGCTCCACATGCGGGTTTCACATGCCACCAACTCCACATTCTCAGGCAACTTCAGCGCCACAGCCGTTTTCAGATAGCCCTCAATGCAAAGGCTCTAGACGCAAATATTGGTGTGAGAGCTAATTCAATCAAGGAAACACTGCATGTTGGTGAAGGGCATATTGAAGAAGGATCAGCCGAGTGGTTCTTGTGGGAGAACAACTCCATTTGGCTCACTAACTTCACACACCATCAGGCTTCCAAGCAGCTCTCAAGGAAACTCAGTTTTCACACTCTATGCTTAGTGCCCTTTGAGTGCATTATCTAGGAATGAACCTGGTAGAGCATCCCACACAAACGAATGCTCCACATGCGGGTTTCACATGCCACCAACTCCACATTCTCACGCAACTTCAGCACCACAGCCGTTTTCAGATAGCCCTCAATGCAAAGGCTCTAGACGCAAATATTGGTGTGAGAGCTAATTCAATCAAGGAAACACTGCATGTTGGTGAAGGGCATATTGAAGAAGAATCAGCCGAGTGGTTCTTGTGGGAGAACAACTCCATTTGGCTCAATAACTTCACACACCATCAGGCTTCCAAGCAGCTCTCAAGGAAACTCAGTTTTCACACTCTATGCTTAGTGCCCTTTGAGTGCATTATCTAGGAATGAACCTGGTAGCGCATCCCACACAAACGAATGCTCCACATGCGGGTTTCACATGCCACCAACTCCACATTCACAGGCAACTTCAGCGCCACAGCCGTTTTCAGATAGCCCTCAATGCAAAGGCTCTAGACGCAAATATTGGTGTGAGAGCTAATTCAATCAAGGAAACACTGCATGTTGGTGAAGGGCATATTGAAGAAGGATCAGCCGAGTGGTTCTTCTGGGAGAACAACTCCATTTGGCTCACTAACTTCACACACCATCAGGCTTCCAAGCAGCTCTCAAGGAAACTCAGTTTTCACACTCTATGCTTAGTGCCCTTTGAGTGCATTATCTAGGAATGAACCTGGTAGCGCATCCCACACAAACGAATGCTCCACATGCGGGTTTCACATGCCACCAACTCCACATTCACAGGCAACTTCAGCGCCACAGCCGTTTTCAGATAGCCCTCAATGCAAAGGCTCTAGACGCAAATATTGGTGTGAGAGCTAATTCAATCAAGGAAACACTGCATGTTGGTGAAGGGCATATTGAAGAAGGATCAGTCGAGTGGTTCTTGTGGGAGAACAACTCCATTTGGCTCACTAACTTCACACCATCAGACTTCCAAGCAGCTCTCAAGGAAACTCAGTTGTCACACTCTATGCTTAGTGCCCTTTGATTGCATTATCTAGGAATGAACCTGGTAGAGCATCCCACACAAACGAATGCTCCACATGCGGGTTTCACATGCCACCAACTCCACATTCACAGGCAACTTCAGCGCCACAGCCGTTTTCAGATAGCCCTCAATGCAAAGGCTCTAGACGCAAATATTGGTGTGAGAGCTAATTCAATCAAGGAAACACTGCATGTTGGTGAAGGGCATATTGAAGAAGGATCAGCCGAGTGGTTCTTCTGGGAGAACAACTCCATTTGGCTCACTAACTTCACACACCATCAGGCTTCCAAGCAGCTCTCAAGGAAACTCAGTTTTCACACTCTATGCTCAGTGCCCTTTGAGTGCATTATCTAGGAATGAACCTGGTAGAGCATCCCACACAAACGAATGCTCCACATGCGGGTTTCACATGCCACCAACTCCACATTCACAGGCAACTTCAGCGCCTCAGCCGTTTTCAGATAGCCCTCAATGCAAAGGCTCTAGACGCAAATATTGGTGTGAGAGCTAATTCAATCAAGGAAACACTGCATGTTGGTGAAGGGCATATTGAAGAAGGATCAGCCGATTGGTTCTTGTGGGAGAACAACTCCATTTGGCTCACTAACTTCACACACCATCAGGCTTCCAAGCAGCTCTCAAGGAAACTCAGTTTTCACACTCTATGCTTAGTGCCCTTTGAGGGCCTAGGACTGAAATGAAGCTTGGAGAGCATCCAACATACACGAATGCTCCACATGCGGGTTTCACATGCCACCAACTCCACATTCACAGGCAACTTCAGCGCCACAGCCGTTTTCAGATAGCCCTCAATGCAAAGGCTCTAGACGCAAATATTGGTGTGAGAGCTAATTCAATCAAGGAAACACTGCATGTTGGTGAAGGGCATATTGAAGAAGGATCAGCCGAGTGGTTCTTGTGGGACAACAACTCCATTTGGCTCACTAACTTCACACACCATCAGGCTTCCAAGCAGCTCTCAAGGAAACTCAGTTTTCACACTCTATGCTTAGTGCCCTTTGAGTGCATTATCTAGGAATGAACCTGGTAGAGCATCCCACACAAACGAATGCTCCACATGCGGGTTTCACATGCCACCAACTCCACATTCACAGGCAACTTCAGCGCCACAGCCGTTTTCAGATAGCCCTCAATGCAAAGGCTCTAGACGCAAATATTGGTGTGAGAGCTAATTCAATCAAGGAAACACTGCATGTTGGTGAAGGGCATATTGAAGAAGGATCAGCCGAGTGGTTCTTGTGGGAGAACAACTCCATTTGGCTCACTAACTTCACACACCATCAGGATTCCAAGCAGCTCTCAAGGAAACTAAATTTTCACACTCTATGCTGAGTGCTCTTTGTGTGCCTAGGACTGAAATGAAGCTTGGTCAGCATCCCACACAAACGAATGCTCCACATGCGGGTTTCACATGCCACCAACTCCACATTCACAGGCAACTTCAGCGCCACAGCCGTTTTCAGATAGCCCTCAATGCAAAGGCTCTAGACGCAAATATTGGTGTGAGAGCTAATTTAATCAAGGAAACACTGCATGTTGGTGAAGGGCATATTGAAGAAGGATCAGCCGAGTGGTTCTTGTGGGAGAACAACTCCATTTGGCTCACTAACTTCACACACCATCAGGCTTCCAAGCAGCTCTCAAGGAAACTCAGTTTTCACACTCTATGCTTAGTGCCCTTTGAGTGCATTATCTGGGAATGAACCTGGTAGAGCATCCCACACAAAAGAATGCTCCACATGCGGGTTTCACATGCCACCAACTCCACATTCACAGGCAACTTCAGCGCCACAGCCGTTTTCAGATAGCCCTCAATGCAAAGGCTCTAGACGCAAATATTGGTGTGAGAGCTAATTCAATCAAGGAAACACTGCATGTTGGTGAAGGGCATATTGAAGAAGGATCAGCTGAGTGGTTCTTGTGGGAGAACAACTCCATTTGGCTCACTAACTTCACACACCATCAGGCTTCCAAGCAGCTCTCAAGGAAACTCAGTTTTCACACTCTATGCTTAGTGCCCTTTGAGTGCATTATCTAGGAATGAACCTGGTAGAGCATCCCACACAAACGAATGCTCCACATGCGGGTTTCACATGCCACCAACTCCACATTCACAGGCAACTTCAGCGCCACAGCTGTTTTCAGATAGCCCTCAATACAAAGGCTCTAGACGCAAATAATGGTGTGAGAGCTAATTCAATCAAGGAAACACTGCATGTTGGTGAAGGACATATTGAAGAAGAATCAGCCGAGTGGTTCATGTGGGAGAACAACTCCATTTGGCTCACTAACTTCACACACCATCAGGCTTCCAAGCAGCTCTCAAGGAAACTCAGTTTTCACACTCTATGCTTAGTACTGTTTGAGTGCCTAGGACTGAAATGAAGCTTGGAGAGCATCCCACACAAACGAATGCTCCACATGCGGGTTTCACATGCCACCAACTCCACATTCACAGGCAACTTCAGCGCCACAGCCGTTTTCAGATAGCCCTCAATGCAAAGGCTCTAGACGCAAATATTGGTGTGAGAGCTAATTCAATCAAGGAAACACTGCATGTTGGTGAAGGGCATATTGAAGAAGGATCAGCCGAGTGGTTCTTGTGGGAGAACAACTCCATTTGGCTCACTAACTTCACACACCATCAGGCTTCCAAGCAGCTCTCAAGGAAACTCAGTTTTCACACTCTATGCTTAGTGCCCTTTGAGTGCATTATCTAGGAATGAACCTGGTAGAGCATCCCACACAAACGAATGCTCCACATGCGGGTTTCACATGCCACCAACTCCACATTCACAGGCAACTTCAGCGCCACAGCCGTTTTCAGATAGCCCTCAATGCAAAGGCTCTAGACGCAAATATTGGTGTGAGAGCTAATTCAATCAAGGAAACACTGCATGTTGGTGAAGGGCATATTGAAAAAGAATCAGCCGAGTGGTTCTTGTGGGAGAACAACTCCATTTGGCTCACTAACTTCACACACCATCAGGATTCCAAGCAGCTCTCAAGGAAACTAAATTTTCACACTCTATGCTGAGTGCTCTTTGTGTGCCTAGGACTGAAATGAAGCTTGGTCAGCATCCCACACAAACGAATGCTCCACATGCGGGTTTCACATGCCACCAACTCCACATTCACAGGCAACTTCAGCGCCACAGCCGTTTTCAGATAGCCCTCAATGCAAAGGCTCTAGACGCAAATATTGGTGTGAGAGCTAATTTAATCAAGGAAACACTGCATGTTGGTGAAGGGCATATTGAAGAAGGATCAGCCGAGTGGTTCTTGTGGGAGAACAACTCCATTTGGCTCACTAACTTCACACACCATCAGGCTTCCAAGCAGCTCTCAAGGAAACTCAGTTTTCACACTCTATGCTTAGTGCCCTTTGAGTGCATTATCTAGGAATGAACCTGGTAGAGCATCCCACACAAACGAATGCTCCACATGCGGGTTTCACATGCCACCAACTCCACATTCACAGGCAACTTCAGCGCCACAGCTGTTTTCAGATAGCCCTCAATGCAAAGGCTCTAGACGCAAATAATGGTGTGAGAGCTAATTCAATCAAGGAAACACTGCATGTTGGTGAAGGACATATTGAAGAAGAATCAGCCGAGTGGTTCTTGTGGGAGAACAACTCCATTTGGCTCACTAACTTCACACACCATCAGGCTTCCAAGCAGCTCTCAAGGAAACTCAGTTTTCACACTCTATGCTTAGTGCCCTTTGAGTGCCTAGGACTGAAATGAAGCTTGGAGAGCATCCCACACAAACGAATGCTCCACATGCGGGTTTCACATGCCACCAACTCCACATTCACAGGCAACTTCAGCGCCACAGCCGTTTTCAGATAGCCCTCAATGCAAAGGCTCTAGACGCAAATATTGGTGTGAGAGCTAATTCAATCAAGGAAACACTGCATGTTGGTGAAGGGCATATTGAAGAAGGATCAGCCGAGTGGTTCTTGTGGGAGAACAACTCCATTTGGCTCACTAACTTCACACACCATCAGGCTTCCAAGCAGCTCTCAAGGAAACTCAGTTTTCACACTCTATGCTTAGTGCCCTTTGAGTGCATTATCTAGGAATGAACCTGGTAGAGCATCCCACACAAACGAATGCTCCACATGCGGGTTTCACATGCCACCAACTCCACATTCACAGGCAACTTCAGCGCCACAGCCGTTTTCAGATAGCCCTCAATGCAAAGGCTCTAGACGCAAATATTGGTGTGAGAGCTAATTCAATCAAGGAAACACTGCATGTTGGTGAAGGGCATATTGAAGAAGGATCATCCGAGTGGTTCTTGTGGGAGAACAACTCCATTTGGCTCACTAACTTCACACACCATCAGGCTTCCAAGCAGCTCTCAAGGAAACTCAGTTTTCACACTCTATGCTTAGTGCCCTTTGAGTGCCTAGGACTGAAATGAAGCTTGGTCAGCATCCCACACAAACGAATGCTCCACATGCGGGTTTCACATGCCACCAACTCCACATTCACAGGCAACTTCAGCGCCACAGCCATTTTCAGATAGCCCTCAATGCAAAGGCTCTAGACGCAAATATTGGTGTGAGAGCTAATTCAATCAAGGAAACACTGCATGTTGGTGAAGGGCATATTGAAGAAGAATCAGCCGAGTGGTTCTTGTGGGAGAACAACTCCATTTGGCTCACTAACTTCACACACCATCAGGCTTCCAAGCAGCTCTCAAGGAAACTCAGTTGTCACACTCTATGCTTAGTGCCCTTTGAGTGCCTAGGACTGAAATGAAGCTTGGAGAGCATCCCACACAAACGAATGCTCCACATGCGGGTTTCACATGCCACCAACTCCACATTCACAGGCAACTTCAGCGCCACAGCCGTTTTCAGATAGCTCTCAATGCAAAGGCTCTAGACGCAAATATTGGTGTGAGAGCTAATTCAATCAAGGAAACACTGCATGTTGGTGAAGGGCATATTGAAGAAGGATCAGCTGAGTGGTTCTTGTGGGAGAACAACTCCATTTGGCTCACTAACTTCACACACCATCAGGCTTCCAAGCAGCTCTCAAGGAAACTCAGTTTTCACACTCTATGCTTAGTGCCCTTTGAGTGCATTATCTAGGAATGAACCTGGTAGAGCATCCCACACAAACGAATGCTCCACATGCGGGTTTCACATGCCACCAACTCCACATTCACAGGCAACTTCAGCGCCACAGCTGTTTTCAGATAGCCCTCAATACAAAGGCTCTAGACGCAAATAATGGTGTGAGAGCTAATTCAATCAAGGAAACACTGCATGTTGGTGAAGGACATATTGAAGAAGAATCAGCCGAGTGGTTCTTGTGGGAGAACAACTCCATTTGGCTCACTAACTTCACACACCATCAGGCTTCCAAGCAGCTCTCAAGGAAACTCAGTTTTCACACTCTATGCTTAGTACTGTTTGAGTGCCTAGGACTGAAATGAAGCTTGGAGAGCATCCCACACAAACGAATGCTCCACATGCGGGTTTCACATGCCACCAACTCCACATTCACAGGCAACTTCAGCGCCACAGCCGTTTTCAGATAGCCCTCAATGCAAAGGCTCTAGACGCAAATATTGGTGTGAGAGCTAATTCAATCAAGGAAACACTGCATGTTGGTGAAGGGCATATTGAAGAAGGATCATCCGAGTGGTTCTTGTGGGAGAACAACTCCATTTGGCTCACTAACTTCACACACCATCAGGCTTCCAAGCAGCTCTCAAGGAAACTCAGTTTTCACACTCTATGCTTAGTGCCCTTTGAGTGCCTGGGACTGAAATGAAGCTTGGTCAGCATCCCACACAAACGAATGCTCCACATGCGGGTTTCACATGCCACCAACTCCACATTCACAGGCAACTTCAGCGCCACAGCCATTTTCAGATAGCCCTCAATGCAAAGGCTCTAGACGCAAATATTGGTGTGAGAGCTAATTCAATCAAGGAAACACTGCATGTTGGTGAAGGGCATATTGAAGAAGAATCAGCCGAGTGGTTCTTGTGGGAGAACAACTCCATTTGGCTCACTAACTTCACACACCATCAGGCTTCCAAGCAGCTCTCAAGGAAACTCAGTTTTCACACTCTATGCTTAGTGCCCTTTGAGTGCATTATCTAGGAATGAACCTGGTAGAGCATCCCACACAAATGAATGCTGCACTTGAGGGTTTCACATGCCACCAACTCCACATTCACAGGCAACTTCAGCGCCACAGCCGTTTTCAGATAGCCCTCAATGCAAAGGCTCTAGACGCAAATATTGGTGTGAGAGCTAATTCAATCAAGGAAACACTGCATGTTGGTGAAGGGCATATTGAAGAAGGATCATCCGAGTGGTTCTTGTGGAAGAACAACTCCATTTGGCTCACTAACTTCACACACCATCAGGCTTCCAAGCAGCTCTCAAGGAAACTCAGTTTTCACACTCTATGCTTAGTGCCCTTTGAGTGCATTATCTAGGAATGAACCTGGTAGAGCATTCCACACAAACGAATGCTCCACATGCGGGTTTCACATGCCACCAACTCCACATTCACAGGCAACTTCAGCGCCACAGCCGTTTTCAGATAGCCCTCAATGCAAAGGCTCTAGACGCAAATATTGGTGTGAGAGCTAATTCAATCAAGGAAACACTGCATGTTGGTGAAGGGCATATTGAAGAAGGATCAGCCGAGTGGTTCTTGTGGGAGAACAACTCCATTTGGCTCACTAACTTCACAACCATCAGGCTTCCAAGCAGCTCTCAAGGAAACTCAGTTTTCACACTCTATGCTTTGTGCCCTTTGAGTGCATTATCTAGGAATGAACATGGTAGAGCATTACACACGTACGAACGCTCCACATGCGGGTTTCACATGCCACCAACTCCACATTCACAGGCAACTTCAGCGCCACAGCTGTTTTCAGATAGCCCTCAATACAAAGGCTCTAGACGCAAATAATGGTGTGAGAGCTAATTCAATCAAGGAAACACTGCATGTTGGTGAAGGACATATTGAAGAAGAATCAGCCGAGTGGTTCTTGTGGGAGAACAACTCCATTTGGCTCACTAAATTCACACACCATCAGGCATCCAAGCAGCTCTCAAGGAAACTCAGTTTTCACACTCTATGCTCAGTGCTCTTTGTGTGCCTAGGACTGAAATGAAGCTTGGAGAGTATCCCACATACACGAATGCTCCACATGCGGGTTTCACATGCCACCAACTCCACATTCACAGGCAACTTCAGCGCCACAGCCGTTTTCAGATAGCCCTCAATGCAAAGGCTCTAGACGCAAATATTGGTGTGAGAGCTAATTCAATCAAGAAAACACTGCATGTTGGTGAAGGGCATATTGAAAAAGAATCAGCCGAGTGGTTCTTGTAGGAGAACAACTCCATTTGGCTCACTAACTTCACACACCATCAGGATTCCAAGCAGCTCTCAAGGAAACTAAATTTTCACACTCTATGCTGAGTGCCCTTTGTGTGCCTAGGACTGAAATGAAGCTTGGTTAGCATCCCACACAAACGAATGCTCCACATGCGGGTTTCACATGCCACCAACTCCACATTCACAGGCAACTTCAGCGCCACAGCCGTTTTCAGATAGCCCTCAATGCAAAGGCTCTAGACGCAAATATTGGTGTGAGAGCTAATTCAGTCAAGGAAACACTGCATGTTGGTGAAGGGCATATTGAAGAGGGATCAGCCGAGTGGTTCTTGTGGAGAACAACTCCATTTGGCTCACTAACTTCACACACCATCAGGCTTCCAAGCAGCTCTCAAGGAAACTCAGTTTTCACACTCTATGCTTAGTGCCCTTTGAGCGCATTATCTAGGAATGAACCATGGTAGAGCATCCCACACAAACGAATGCTCCACATGCGGGTTTCACATGCCACCAACTCCACATTCACAGGCAACTTCAGCCCCACTGTCGTTTTCAGATAGCCCTCAATGCAAAGGCTCTAGATGCAAATATTGGTGTGAGAGCTAATTCAATCAAGGAAACACTGCATGTTGGTGAAGGGCATATTGAAGAAGGATCAGCCGAGTGTTTCTTGTGGGAGAACAACTCCATTTGGCTCACTAACTTCACACACCATCAGGCTTCCAAGCAGCTCTCAAGGAAACTCAGTTTTCACACTCTATGCTTAGTGCCCTTTGAGTGCCTAGGACTGAAATGAAGCTTGGAGAGCATCCCACACAAACGAATGCTCCACATGCGGGTTTCACATGCCACCAACTCCACATTCACAGGCAACTTCAGCGCTACAGCCGTTTTCAGATAGCCCTCAATGCAAAGGCTCTAGACGCAAATATTGGTGTGAGAGCTAATTCAATCAAGGAAACACTGCATGTTGGTGAAGGGCATATTGAAGAAGGATCAGCCGAGTGGTTCTTGTGGGAGAACAACTCCATTTGGCTCACTAACTTCACACCATCAGGCTTCCAAGCAGCTCTCAAGGAAACTCAGTTGTCACACTCTATGCTTAGTGCCCTTTGAGTGCATTATCTAGGAATGAACCTGGTAGAGCATCCCACACAAACGAATGCTCCACATGCGGGTTTCACATGCCACCAACTCCACATTCACAGGCAACTTCAGCGCCACAGCCGTTTTCAGATAGCCCTCAATGCAAAGGCTCTAGACGCAAATAATGGTGTGAGAGCTAATTCAATCAAGGAAACACTGCATGATGGTGAAGGACATATTGAAGAAGAATCAGCCGAGTGGTTCTTGTGGGAGAACAACTCCATTTGGCTCACTAACTTCACACACCATCAGGCTTCCAAGCAGCTCTCAAGGAAACTCAGTTTTCACACTCTATGCTTAGTACTGTTTGAGTGCCTAGGACTGAAATGAAGCTTGGAGAGCATCCCACACAAACGAATGCTCCACATGCGGGTTTCACATGCCACCAACTCCAAATTCACAGGCAACTTCAGCGCCACAGCCGTTTTCAGATAGCCCTCAATGCAAAGGCTCTAGACGCAAATATTGGTGTGAGAGCTAATTCAATCAAGGAAACACTGCATGTTGGTGAAGGGCATATTGAAGAAGGATCAGCCGAGTGGTTCTTGTGGGAGAACAACTCCATTTGGCTCACTAACTTCACACACCATCAGGCTTCCAAGCAGCTCTCAAGGAAACTCAGTTTTCACACTCTATGCTTAGTGCCCTTTGAGTGCATTATCTAGGAATGAACCTGGTAGAGCATCCCACACAAACGAATGCTCCACATGCGGGTTTCACATGCCACCAACTCCACATTCACAGGCAACTTCAGCGCCACAGCCGTTTTCAGATAGCCCTCAATGCAAAGGCTCTAGACGCAAATATTGGTGTGAGAGCTAATTCAATCAAGGAAACACTGCATGTTGGTGAAGGGCATATTGAAGAAGGATCAGCCGAGTGGTTCTTGTGGGAGAACAACTCCATTTGGCTCACTAACTTCACACACCATCAGGCTTCCAAGCAGCTCTCAAGGAAACTCAGTTTTCACACTCTATGCTTAGTGCCCTTTGAGTGCATTATCTAGGAATGAGCCTGGTAGAGCATTCCACACAAACGAATGCTCCACATGCGGGTTTCACATGCCACCAACTCCACATTCACAGGCAACTTCAGCGCTACAGCCGTTTTCAGATAGCCCTCAATGCAAAGGCTCTAGACGCAAATATTGGTGTGAGAGCTAATTCAATCAAGGAAACACTGCATGTTGGTGAAGGGCATATTGAAGAAGGATCAGCCGAGTGGTTCTTGTGGGAGAACAACTCCATGTGGCTCACTAACTTCACACCATCAGGCTTCCAAGCAGCTATCAAGGAAACTCAGTTTTCACACTCTATGCTTTGTGCCCTTTGAGTGCATTATCTAGGAATGAACATGGTAGAGCATTACACACGTACGAACGCTCCACATGCGGGTTTCACTTGCCACCAACTCCACATTCACAGGCAACTTCAGCGCCACAGCCGTTTTCAGATAACCCTCAAAGCAAAGGCTCTAGACGCAAATATTGGAGTGAGAGCTAATTCAATCAAGGAAACACTGCATGTTGGTGAAGGGCATATTGAAGAAGGATCAGCCGAGTGGTTCTTGTGGGAGAACAACTCCATTTGGCTCACTAAATTCACACACCATCAGGCATCCAAGCAGCTCTCAAGGAAACTCAGTTTTCACACTCTATGCTCAGTGCTCTTTGTGTGCCTAGGACTGAAATGAAGCTTGGAGAGCATCCCACATACACGAATGCTCCACATGCGGGTTTCACATGCCACCAACTCCACATTCACAGGCAACTTCAGCGCCACAGCCGTTTTCAGATAGCCCTCAATGCAAAGGCTCTAGACGCAAATATTGGTGTGAGAGCTAATTCAATCAAGGAAACACTGCATGTTGGTGAAGGGCATATTGAAGAAGGATCAGCCGAGTGGTTCTTGTGGGAGAACAACTCCATTTGGCTCACTAACTTCACACACCATCAGGCTTCCAAGCAGCTCTCAAGGAAACTCAGTTTTCACACTCTATGCTTAGTGCCCTTTGAGTGCCTAGGACTGAAATGAAGCTTGGAGAGCATCCCACACAAACGAATGCTCCACATGCGGGTTTCACATGCCACCAACTCCACATTCACAGGCAACTTCAGCGCCACAGCCGTTTTCAGATAGCCCTCAATGCAAAGGGTCTAGACGCAAATATTGGTGTGAGAGCTAATTCAATCAAGGAAACACTGCATGTTGGTGAAGGGCATATTGAAGAAGGATCAGCCGAGTGGTTCTTGTGGGAGAACAACTCCATTTGTCTCACTAACTTCACACACCATCAGGCTTCCAAGCAGCTCTCAAGGAAACTCAGTTTTCACACTCTATGCTTAGTGCCCTTTGAGTGCATTATCTAGGAATGAACCTGGTAGAGCATCCCACACAAACGAATGCTCCACATGCGGGTTTCACATGCCACCAACTCCACATTCACAGTCAACTTCAGCGCCACAGCCGTTTTCAGCTAACCCTCAAAGCAAAGGCTCTAGACGCAAATAATGGTGTGAGAGCTAATTCAATCAAGGAAACACTGCATGTTGGTGAAGGACATATTGAAGAAGAATCAGCCGAGTGGTTCTTGTGGGAGAACAACTCCATTTGGCTCACTAACTTCACACACCATCAGGCTTCCAAGCAGCTCTCAAGGAAACTCAGTTTTCACACTCTATGCTTAGTGCCCTTTGAGTGCCTAGGACTGAAATGAAGCTTGGTCAGCATCCCACACAAACGAATGTTCCACATGCGGGTTTCACATGCCACCAACTCCACATTCACAGGCAACTTCAGCGCCACAGCCGTTTTCAGATAGCCCTCAATGCAAAGGCTCTAGACGCAAATAATGGTGTGAGAGCTAATTCAATCAAGGAAACACTGCATGTTGGTGAAGGGCATATTGAAGAAGGATCAGCCGAGTGGTTCTTGTGGGAGAACAACTCCATTTGGCTCACTAACTTCACACACCATCAGGCTTCCAAGCAGCTCTCAAGGAAACTCAGTTTTCACACTCTATGCTTAGTGCTCTTTGAGTGCCTAGGACTGAAATGAAGCTTGGAGAGCATCACACATACAGGAATGCTCCACATGCGGGTTTCACATGCCACCAACTCCACATTCACAGGCAACTTCAGCGCCACAGCCGTTTTCAGATAGCCCTCAATGCAAAGGCTCTAGACGCAAATATTGGTGTGAGAGCTAATTCAGTCAAGGAAACACTGCATGTTGGTGAAGGGCATATTGAAGAGGGATCAGCCGAGTGGTTCTTGTGGGAGAACAACTCCATTTGGCTCACTAACTTCACACACCATCAGGCTTCCAAGCAGCTCTCAAGGAAACTCAGTTTTCACACTCTATGCTTAGTGCCCTTTGAGCGCATTATCTAGGAATGAACCTGGTAGAGCATCCCACACAAACGAATGCTCCACATGCGGGTTTCACATGCCACCAACTCCACATTCACAGGCAACTTCAGCCCCACTGTCGTTTTCAGATAGCCCTCAATGCAAAGGCTCTAGACGCAAATATTGGTGTGAGAGCTAATTCAATCAAGGAAACACTGCATGTTGGTGAAGGGCATATTGAAGAAGGATCAGCCGAGTGTTTCTTGTGGGAGAACAACTCCATTTGGCTCACTAACTTCACACACCATCAGGCTTCCAAGCAGCTCTCAAGGAAACTCAGTTTTCACACTCTATGCTTAGTGCCCTTTGAGTGCCTAGGACTGAAATGAAGCTTGGAGAGCATCCCACACAAACGAATGCTCCACATGCGGGTTTCACATGCCACCAACTCCACATTCACAGGCAACTTCAGCGCCACAGCCGTTTTCAGATAGCCCTCAATGCAAAGGCTCTAGACGCAAATATTGGTGTGAGAGCTAATTCAATCAAGGAAACACTGCGTGTTGGTGAAGGGCATATTGAAGAAGGATCAGCCGAGTGGTTCTTGTGGGAGAACAACTCCATTTGGCTCACTAACTTCACACACCATCAGGCTTCCAAGCAGCTCTCAAGGAAACTCAGTTTTCACACTCTATGCTTAGTGCCCTTTGAGTGCATTATCTAGGAATGAACCTGGTAGAGCATCCCACACAAACGAATGCTCCACATGCGGGTTTCACATGCCACCAACTCCACATTCACAGGCAACTTCAGCGCCACAGCCGTTTTCAGCTAACCCTCAAAGCAAAGGCTCTAGACGCAAATAATGGTGTGAGAGCTAATTCAATCAAGAAAACACTGCATGTTGGTGAAGGGCATATTGAAAAAGAATCAGCCGAGTGGTTCTTGTAGGAGAACAACTCCATTTGGCTCACTAACTTCACACACCATCAGGATTCCAAGCAGCTCTCAAGGAAACTAAATTTTCACACTCTATGCTGAGTGCCCTTTGTGTGCCTAGGACTGAAATGAAGCTTGGTTAGCATCCCACACAAACGAATGCTCCACATGCGGGTTTCACATGCCACCAACTCCACATTCACAGGCAACTTCAGCGCCACAGCCGTTTTCAGATAGCCCTCAATGCAAAGGCTCTAGACGCAAATATTGGTGTGAGAGCTAATTCAATCAAGGAAACACTGCATGTTGTTGAAGGGCATATTGAAGAAGGATCAGCCGAGTGGTTCTTGTGGGAGAACAACTCCATTTGGCTCACTAACTTCACACACCATCAGGCTTCCAAGCAGCTCTCAAGGAAACTCAGTTTTCACACTCTATGCTTAGTGCCCTTTGAGTGCCTAGGACTGAAATGAAGCTTGGAGAGCATCCCACACAAACGAATGCTCCACATGCGGGTTTCACATGCCACCAACTCCACATTCACAGGCAACTTCAGCGCCACAGCCGTTTTCAGATAGCCCTCAATGCAAAGGCTCTAGACGCAAATATTGGTGTGAGAGCTAATTCAATCAAGGAAACACTGCATGTTGGTGAAGGGCATATTGAAGAAGGATCAGCCGAGTGGTTCTTGTGGGAGAACAACTCCATTTGGCTCACTAACTTCACACACCATCAGGCTTCCAAGCAGCTCTCAAGGAAACTCAGTTTTCACACTCTATGCTTAGTGGCATTTGAGTGCATTATCTAGGAATGAACCTGGTAGAGCATCCCACACAAACGAATGCTCCACATGCGGGTTTCACATGCCACCAACTCCACATTCACAGGCAACTTCAGCGCCACAGCCGTTTTCAGATAGCCCTCAATGCAAAGGCTCTAGACGCAAATATTGGTGTGAGAGCTAATTCAATCAAGGAAACACTGCATGTTGGTGAAGGGCATATTGAAGAAGGATCAGCCGAGTGGTTCTTGTGGGAGAACAACTCCATTTGGCTCACTAACTTCACACACCATCAGGCTTCCAAGCAGCTCTCAAGGAAACTCAGTTTTCACACTCTATGCTCAGTGCTCTTTGTGTGCCTAGGACTGAAATGAAGCTTGGAGAGCATCCCACATACACGAATGCTCCACATGCGGGTTTCACATGCCACCAACTCCACATTCACAGGCAACTTCAGCGCCACAGCCGTTTTCAGATAGCCCTCAATGCAAAGGCTCTAGACGCAAATATTGGTGTGAGAGCTAATTCAGTCAAGAAAACACTGCATGTTGGTGAAGGGCATATTGAAAAAGAATCAGCCGAGTGGTTCTTGTAGGAGAACAACTCCATTTGGCTCACTAACTTCACACACCATCAGGATTCCAAGCAGCTCTCAAGGAAACTAAATTTTCACACTCTATGCTGAGTGCCCTTTGTGTGCCTAGGACTGAAATGAAGCTTGGTTAGCATCCCACACAAATGAATGCTCCACATGCGGGTTTCACATGCCACCAACTCCACATTCACAGGCAACTTCAGCGCCACAGCCGTTTTCAGATAGCCCTCAATGCAAAGGCTCTAGACGCAAATATTGGTGTGAGAGCTAATTCAATCAAGGAAACACTGCATGTTGGTGAAGGGCATATTGAAGAAGGATCAGCCGAGTGGTTCTTGTGGGAGAACAACTCCATTTGGCTCACTAACTTCACACACCATCAGGCTTCCAAGCAGCTCTCAAGGAAACTCAGTTTTCACACTCTATGCTTAGTGCCCTTTGAGTGCCTAGGACTGAAATGAAGCTTGGAGAGCATCCCACACAAACGAATGCTCCACATGCGGGTTTCACATGCCACCAACTCCACATTCACAGGCAACTTCAGCGCCACAGCCGTTTTCAGATAGCCCTCAATGCAAAGGCTCTAGACGCAAATATTGGTGTGAGAGCTAATTCAATCAAGGAAACACTGCATGTTGGTGAAGGGCATATTGAAGAAGGATCAGCCGAGTGTTTCTTGTGGGAGAACAACTCCATTTGGCTCACTAACTTCACACACCATCAGGCTTCCAAGCAGCTCTCAAGGAAACTCAGTTTTCACACTCTATGTTTAGTGCCCTTTGAGTGCATTATCTAGGAATGAACCTGGTAGAGCATCCCACACAAACGAATGCTCCACATGCGGGTTTCACATGCCACCAACTCCACATTCACAGGCAACTTCAGCGCCACAGCCGTTTTCAGCTAACCCTCAAAGCAAAGGCTCTAGACGCAAATAATGGTGTGAGAGCTAATTCAATCAAGGAAACACTGCATGTTGGTGAAGGACATATTGAAGAAGAATCAGCCGAGTGGTTCTTGTGGGAGAACAACTCCATTTGGCTCACTAACTTCACACACCATCAGGCTTCCAAGCAGCTCTCAAGGAAACTCAGTTTTCACACTCTATGCTTAGTGCCCTTTGAGTGCCTAGGACTGAAATGAAGCTTGGTCAGCATCCCACACAAACGAATGTTCCACATGCGGGTTTCACATGCCACCAACTCCACATTCACAGGCAACTTCAGCGCCACAGCCGTTTTCAGATAGCCCTCAATGCAAAGGCTCTAGACGCAAATAATGGTGTGAGAGCTAATTCAATCAAGGAAACACTGCATGTTGGTGAAGGGCATATTGAAGAAGGATCAGCCGAGTGGTTCTTGTGGGAGAACAACTCCATTTGGCTCCCTAACTTCACACACCATCAGGCTTCCAAGCAGCTCTCAAGGAAACTCAGTTTTCACACTCTATGCTTAGTGCTCTTTGAGTGCCTAGGACTGAAATGAAGCTTGGAGAGCATCACACATACAGGAATGCTCCACATGCGGGTTTCACATGCCACCAACTCCACATTCACAGGCAACTTCAGCGCCACAGCCTTTTTCAGATAGCCCTCAATGCAAAGGCTCTAGACGCAAATATTGGTGTGAGAGCTAATTCAGTCAAGGAAACACTGCATGTTGGTGAAGGGCATATTGAAGAGGGATCAGCCGAGTGTTTCTTGTGGGAGAACAACTCCATTTGGCTCATTAACTTCACACACCATCAGGCTTCCAAGCAGCTCTCAAGGAAACTCAGTTTTCACACTCTATGCTTAGTGCCCTTTGAGTGCCTAGGACTGAAATGAAGCTTGGAGAGCATCCCACACAAACGAATGCTCCACATGCGGGTTTCACATGCCACCAACTCCACATTCACAGGCAACTTCAGCGCTACAGCCGTTTTCAGATAGCCCTCAATGCAAAGGCTCTAGACGCAAATATTGGTGTGAGAGCTAATTCAATCAAGGAAACACTGCATGTTGGTGAAGGGCATATTGAAGAAGGATCAGCCGAGTGGTTCTTGTGGGAGAACAACTCCATTTGGCTCACTAACTTCACACCATCAGGCTTCCAAGCAGCTCTCAAGGAAACTCAGTTGTCACACTCTATGCTTAGTGCCCTTTGAGTGCATTATCTAGGAATGAACCTGGTAGAGCATCCCACACAAACGAATGCTCCACATGCGGGTTTCACATGCCACCAACTCCACATTCACAGGCAACTTCAGCGCCACAGCCGTTTTCAGATAGCCCTCAATGCAAAGGCTCTAGACGCAAATATTGGTGTGAGAGCTAATTCAATCAAGGAAACACTGCATGTTGGTTAACGGCATATTGAAGAAGAATCAGCCGAGTGTTTCTTGTGGGAGAACAACTCCATTTGGATCACTAACTTCACACACCATCAGGCTTCCAAGCAGCTCTCAAGGAAACTCAGTTTTCACACTCTATGCTTTGTGCCCTTTGAGTGCATTATCTAGGAATGAACCTGGTAGAGCATTACACACGTACGAACGCTCCACATGCGGGTTTCACATGCCACCAACTCCACATTCACAGGCAACTTCAGCGCCACAGCCGTTTTCAGATAGCCCTCAATGCAAAGGCTCTAGACGCAAATATTGGTGTGAGAGCTAATTCAATCAAGGAAACACTGCATGTTGGTGAAGGGCATATTGAAGAAGGATCAGCCGAGTGGTTCTTGTGGGAGAACAACTCCATTTGGCTCACTAACTTCACACACCATCAGGCTTCCAAGCAGCTCTCAAGGAAACTCAGTTTTCACACTCTATGCTTAGTGCCCTTTGAGTGCCTAGGACTGAAATGAAGCTTGGAGAGCATCCCACACAAACGAATGCTCCACATGCGGGTTTCACATGCCACCAACTCCACATTCACAGGCAACTTCAGCGCCACAGCCGTTTTCAGATAGCCCTCAATGGAAAGGCTCTAGACGCAAATATTGGTGTGAGAGCTAATTCAATCAAGGAAACACTGCATGTTGGTGAAGGGCATATTGAAGAAGGATCAGCCGAGTGGTTCTTGTGGGAGAACAACTCCATTTGTCTCACTAACTTCACACACCATCAGGCTTCCAAGCAGCTCTCAAGGAAACTCAGTTTTCACACTCTATGCTTAGTGCCCTTTGAGTGCATTATCTAGGAATGAACCTGGTAGAGCATCCCACACAAACGAATGCTCCACATGCGGGTTTCACATGCCACCAACTCCACATTCACAGGCAACTTCAGCGCCACAGCCGTTTTCAGCTAACCCTCAAAGCAAAGGCTCTAGACGCAAATAATGGTGTGAGAGCTAATTCAATCAAGAAAACACTGCATGTTGGTGAAGGGCATATTGAAAAAGAATCAGCCGAGTGGTTCTTGTAGGAGAACAACTCCATTTGGCTCACTAACTTCACACACCATCAGGATTCCAAGCAGCTCTCAAGGAAACTAAATTTTCACACTCTATGCTGAGTGCCCTTTGTGTGCCTAGGACTGAAATGAAGCTTGGTTAGCATCCCACACAAACGAATGCTCCACATGCGGGTTTCACATGCCACCAACTCCACATTCACAGGCAACTTCAGCGCCACAGCCGTTTTCAGATAGCCCTCAATGCAAAGGCTCTAGACGCAAATATTGGTGTGAGAGCTAATTCAATCAAGGAAACACTGCATGTTGGTGAAGGGCATATTGAAGAAGGATCAGCCGAGTGGTTCTTCTGGGAGAACAACTCCATTTGGCTCACTAACTTCACACACCATCAGGCTTCCAAGCAGCTCTCAAGGAAACTCAGTTTTCACACTCTATGCTTAGTGCCCTTTGAGTGCCTAGGACTGAAATGAAGCTTGGAGAGCATCCCACACAAACGAATGCTCCACATGCGGGTTTCACATGCCACCAACTCCACATTCACAGGCAACTTCAGCGCCACAGCCGTTTTCAGATAGCCCTCAATGCAAAGGCTCTAGACGCAAATATTGGTGTGAGAGCTAATTCAATCAAGGAAACACTGCATGTTGGTGAAGGGCATATTGAAGAAGGATCAGCCGAGTGGTTCTTGTGGGAGAACAACTCCATTTGTCTCACTAACTTCACACACCATCAGGCTTCCAAGCAGCTCTCAAGGAAACTCAGTTTTCACACTCTATGCTTAGTGCCCTTTGAGTGCATTATCTAGGAATGAACCTGGTAGAGCATCCCACACAAACGAATGCTCCACATGCGGGTTTCACATGCCACCAACTCCACATTCACAGGCAACTTCAGCGCCACAGCCGTTTTCAGCTAACCCTCAAAGCAAAGGCTCTAGACGCAAATAATGGTGTGAGAGCTAATTCAATCAAGGAAACACTGCATGTTGGTGAAGGACATATTGAAGAAGGATCAGCCGAGTGGTTCTTGTGGGAGAACAACTCCATTTGGCTCACTAACTTCACACACCATCAGGCTTCCAAGCAGCTCTCAAGGAAACTCAGTTTTCACACTCTATGCTTAGTGCCCTTTGAGTGCCTAGGACTGAAATGAAGCTTGGTCAGCATCCCACACAAACGAATGTTCCACATGCGGGTTTCACATGCCACCAACTCCACATTCACAGGCAACTTCAGCGCCACAGCCGTTTTCAGATAGCCCTCAATGCAAAGGCTCTAGACGCAAATAATGGTGTGAGAGCTAATTCAATCAAGGAAACACTGCATGTTGGTGAAGGGCATATTGAAGAAGGATCAGCCGAGTGGTTCTTGTGGGAGAACAACTCCATTTGGCTCCCTAACTTCACACACCATCAGGCTTCCAAGCAGCTCTCAAGGAAACTCAGTTTTCACACTCTATGCTTAGTGCTCTTTGAGTGCCTAGGACTGAAATGAAGCTTGGAGAGCATCCCACATACAGGAATGCTCCACATGCGGGTTTCACATGCCACCAACTCCACATTCACAGGCAACTTCAGCGCCACAGCCGTTTTCAGATAGCCCTCAATGCAAAGGCTCTAGACGCAAATATTGGTGTGAGAGCTAATTCAGTCAAGGAAACACTGCATGTTGGTGAAGGGCATATTGAAGAGGGATCAGCCGAGTGGTTCTTGTGGGAGAACAACTCCATTTGGCTCACTAACTTCACACACCATCAGGCTTCCAAGCAGCTCTCAAGGAAACTCAGTTTTCACACTCTATGCTTAGTGCCCTTTGAGCGCATTATCTAGGAATGAACCTGGTAGAGCATCCCACACAAACGAATGCTCCACATGCGGGTTTCACATGCCACCAACTCCACATTCACAGGCAACTTCAGCCCCACTGTCGTTTTCAGATAGCCCTCAATGCAAAGGCTCTAGACGCAAATATTGGTGTGAGAGCTAATTCAATCAAGGAAACACTGCATGTTGGTGAAGGGCATATTGAAGAAGGATCAGCCGAGTGTTTCTTGTGGGAGAACAACTCCATTTGGCTCACTAACTTCACACACCATCAGGCTTCCAAGCAGCTCTCAAGGAAACTCAGTTTTCACACTCTATGCTTAGTGCCCTTTGAGTGCCTAGGACTGAAATGAAGCTTGGAGAGCATCCCACACAAACGAATGCTCCACATGCGGGTTTCACATGCCACCAACTCCACATTCACAGGCAACTTCAGCGCCACAGCCGTTTTCAGATAGCCCTCAATGCAAAGGCTCTAGACGCAAATATTGGTGTGAGAGCTAATTCAATCAAGGAAACACTGCATGTTGGTGAAGGGCATATTGAAGAAGGATCAGCCGAGTGTTTCTTGTGGGAGAACAACTCCATTTGGCTCACTAACTTCACACACCATCAGGCTTCCAAGCAGCTCTCAAGGAAACTCAGTTTTCACACTCTATGCTCAGTGCTCTTTGTGTGCCTAGGACTGAAATGAAGCTTGGAGAGCATCCCACATACACGAATGCTCCACATGCGGGTTTCACATGCCACCAACTCCACATTCACAGGCAACTTCAGCGCCACAGCCGTTTTCAGATAGCCCTCAATGCAAAGGCTCTAGACGCAAATATTGGTGTGAGAGCTAATTCAGTCAAGAAAACACTGCATGTTGGTGAAGGGCATATTGAAAAAGAATCAGCCGAGTGGTTCTTGTAGGAGAACAACTCCATTTGGCTCACTAACTTCACACACCATCAGGCTTCCAAGCAGCTCTCAAGGAAACTCAGTTTTCACACTCTATGCTTAGTGCCCTTTGAGTGCCTAGGACTGAAATGAAGCTTGGTTAGCATCCCACACAAATGAATGCTCCACATGCGGGTTTCACATGCCACCAACTCCACATTCACAGGCAACTTCAGCGCCACAGCCGTTTTCAGATAGCCCTCAATGCAAAGGCTCTAGACGCAAATATTGGTGTGAGAGCTAATTCAATCAAGGAAACACTGCATGTTGGTGAAGGGCATATTGAAGAAGGATCAGCCGAGTGGTTCTTGTGGGAGAACAACTCCATTTGGCTCACTAACTTCACACACCATCAGGCTTCCAAGCAGCTCTCAAGGAAACTCAGTTTTCACACTCTATGCTTAGTGCCCTTTGAGTGCCTAGGACTGAAATGAAGCTTGGAGAGCATCCCACACAAACGAATGCTCCACATGCGGGTTTCACATGCCACCAACTCCACATTCACAGGCAACTTCAGCGCCACAGCCGTTTTCAGATAGCCCTCAATGCAAAGGCTCTAGACGCAAATATTGGTGTGAGAGCTAATTCAATCAAGGAAACACTGCATGTTGGTGAAGGGCATATTGAAGAAGGATCAGCCGAGTGGTTCTTGTGGGAGAACAACTCCATTTGGCTCACTAACTTCACACACCATCAGGCTTCCAAGCAGCTCTCAAGGAAACTCAGTTTTCACACTCTATGTTTAGTGCCCTTTGAGTGCATTATCTAGGAATGAACCTGGTAGAGCATCCCACACAAACGAATGCTCCACATGCGGGTTTCACATGCCACCAACTCCACATTCACAGGCAACTTCAGCGCCACAGCCGTTTTCAGATAGCCCTCAATGCAAAGGCTCTAGACGCAAATAATGGTGTGAGAGCTAATTCAATCAAGGAAACACTGCATGTTGGTGAAGGACATATTGAAGAAGAATCAGCCGAGTGGTTCTTGTGGGAGAACAACTCCATTTGGCTCACTAACTTCACACACCATCAGGCTTCCAAGCAGCTCTCAAGGAAACTCAGTTTTCACACTCTATGCTTAGTGCCCTTTGAGTGCCTAGGACTGAAATGAAGCTTGGTCAGCATCCCACACAAACGAATGTTCCACATGCGGGTTTCACATGCCACCAACTCCACATTCACAGGCAACTTCAGCGCCACAGCCGTTTTCAGATAGCCCTCAATGCAAAGGCTCTAGACGCAAATAATGGTGTGAGAGCTAATTCAATCAAGGAAACACTGCATGTTGGTGAAGGGCATATTGAAGAAGGATCAGCCGAGTGGTTCTTGTGGGAGAACAACTCCATTTGGCTCCCTAACTTCACACACCATCAGGCTTCCAAGCAGCTCTCAAGGAAACTCAGTTTTCACACTCTATGCTTAGTGCTCTTTGAGTGCCTAGGACTGAAATGAAGCTTGGAGAGCATCACACATACAGGAATGCTCCACATGCGGGTTTCACATGCCACCAACTCCACATTCACAGGCAACTTCAGCGCTACAGCCTTTTTCAGATAGCCCTCAATGCAAAGGCTCTAGACGCAAATATTGGTGTGAGAGCTAATTCAGTCAAGGAAACACTGCATGTTGGTGAAGGGCATATTGAAGAGGGATCAGCCGAGTGTTTCTTGTGGGAGAACAACTCCATTTGGCTCACTAACTTCACACACCATCAGGCTTCCAAGCAGCTCTCAAGGAAACTCAGTTTTCACACTCTATGCTTAGTGCCCTTTGAGTGCCTAGGACTGAAATGAAGCTTGGAGAGCATCCCACACAAACGAATGCTCCACATGCGGGTTTCACATGCCACCAACTCCACATTCACAGGCAACTTCAGCGCTACAGCCGTTTTCAGATAGCCCTCAATGCAAAGGCTCTAGACGCAAATATTGGTGTGAGAGCTAATTCAATCAAGGAAACACTGCATGTTGGTGAAGGGCATATTGAAGAAGGATCAGCCGAGTGGTTCTTGTGGGAGAACAACTCCATTTGGCTCACTAACTTCACACACCATCAGGCTTCCAAGCAGCTCTCAAGGAAACTCAGTTTTCACACTCTATGCTTAGTGCCCTTTGAGTGCATTATCTAGGAATGAACCTGGTAGAGCATCCCACACAAACGAATGCTCCACATGCGGGTTTCACATGCCACCAACTCCACATTCACAGGCAACTTCAGCGCCACAGCCGTTTTCAGATAGCCCTCAATGCAAAGGCTCTAGACGCAAATATTGGTGTGAGAGCTAATTCAATCAAGGAAACACTGCATGTTGGTGAAGGGCATATTGAAGAAGGATCAGCCGAGTGGTTCTTGTGGGAGAACAACTCCATTTGGCTCACTAACTTCACACACCATCAGGCTTCCAAGCAGCTCTCAAGGAAACTCAGTTTTCACACTCTATGCTTAGTGCCCTTTGAGTGCCTAGGACTGAAATGAAGCTTGGAGAGCATCCCACACAAACGAATGCTCCACATGCGGGTTTCACATGCCACCAACTCCACATTCACAGGCAACTTCAGCGCCACAGCCGTTTTCAGATAGCCCTCAATGCAAAGGCTCTAGACGCAAATATTGGTGTGAGAGCTAATTCAATCAAGGAAACACTGCATGTTGGTGAAGGGCATATTGAAGAAGGATCAGCCGAGTGGTTCTTGTGGGAGAACAACTCCATTTGGCTCACTAACTTCACACACCATCAGGCTTCCAAGCAGCTCTCAAGGAAACTCAGTTTTCACACTCTATGCTTAGTGCCCTTTGAGTGCATTATCTAGGAATGAACCTGGTAGAGCATCCCACACAAACGAATGCTCCACATGCGGGTTTCACATGCCACCAACTCCACATTCACAGTCAACTTCAGCGCCACAGCCATTTTCAGCTAACCCTCAAAGCAAAGGCTCTAGACGCAAATAATGGTGTGAGAGCTAATTCAATCAAGGAAACACTGCATGTTGGTGAAGGACATATTGAAGAAGAATCAGCCGAGTGGTTCTTGTGGGAGAACAACTCCATTTGGCTCACTAACTTCACACACCATCAGGCTTCCAAGCAGCTCTCAAGGAAACTCAGTTTTCACACTCTATGCTTAGTGCCCTTTGAGTGCCTAGGACTGAAATGAAGCTTGGTCAGCATCCCACACAAACGAATGTTCCACATGCGGGTTTCACATGCCACCAACTCCACATTCACAGGCAACTTCAGCGCCACAGCCGTTTTCAGATAGCCCTCAATGCAAAGGCTCTAGAGGCAAATAATGGTGTGAGAGCTAATTCAATCAAGGAAACACTGCATGTTGGTGAAGGGCATATTGAAGAAGGATCAGCCGAGTGGTTCTTGTGGGAGAACAACTCCATTTGGCTCCCTAACTTCACACACCATCAGGCTTCCAAGCAGCTCTCAAGGAAACTCAGTTTTCACACTCTATGCTTAGTGCTCTTTGAGTGCCTAGGACTGAAATGAAGCTTGGAGAGCATCACACATACAGGAATGCTCCACATGCGGGTTTCACATGCCACCAACTCCACATTCACAGGCAACTTCAGCGCCACAGCCGTTTTCAGATAGCCCTCAATGCAAAGGCTCTAGACGCAAATATTGGTGTGAGAGCTAATTCAGTCAAGGAAACACTGCATGTTGGTGAAGGGCATATTGAAGAGGGATCAGCCGAGTGGTTCTTGTGGGAGAACAACTCCATTTGGCTCACTAACTTCACACACCATCAGGCTTCCAAGCAGCTCTCAAGGAAACTCAGTTTTCACACTCTATGCTTAGTGCCCTTTGAGCGCATTATCTAGGAATGAACCTGGAGAGCATCCCACACAAACGAATGCTCCACATGCGGGTTTCACATGCCACCAACTCCACATTCACAGGCAACTTCAGCCCCACTGTCGTTTTCAGATAGCCCTCAATGCAAAGGCTCTAGACGCAAATATTGGTGTGAGAGCTAATTCAATCAAGGAAACACTGCATGTTGGTGAAGGGCATATTGAAGAAGGATCAGCCGAGTGTTTCTTGTGGGAGAACAACTCCATTTGGCTCACTAACTTCACACACCATCAGGCTTCCAAGCAGCTCTCAAGGAAACTCAGTTTTCACACTCTATGCTTAGTGCCCTTTGAGTGCCTAGGACTGAAATGAAGCTTGGAGAGCATCCCACACAAACGAATGCTCCACATGCGGGTTTCACATGCCACCAACTCCACATTCACAGGCAACTTCAGCGCTACAGCCGTTTTCAGATAGCTCTCAATGCAAAGGCTCTAGACGCAAATATTGGTGTGAGAGCTAATTCAATCAAGGAAACACTGCATGTTGGTGAAGGGCATATTGAAGAAGGATCAGCCGAGTGTTTCTTGTGGGAGAACAACTCCATTTGGCTCACTAACTTCACACACCATCAGGCTTCCAAGCAGCTCTCAAGGAAACTCAGTTTTCACACTCTATGCTTAGTGCCCTTTGAGTGCCTAGGACTGAAATGAAGCTTGGAGAGCATCCCACACAAACGAATGCTCCACATGCGGGTTTCACATGCCACCAACTCCACATTCACAGGCAACTTCAGCGCTACAGCCGTTTTCAGATAGCCCTCAATGCAAAGGCTCTAGACGCAAATATTGGTGTGAGAGCTAATTCAATCAAGGAAACACTGCATGTTGGTGAAGGGCATATTGAAGAAGGATCAGCCGAGTGGTTCTTGTGGGAGAACAACTCCATTTGGCTCACTAACTTCACACACCATCAGGCTTCCAAGCAGCTCTCAAGGAAACTCAGTTGTCACACTCTATGCTTAGTGCCCTTTGAGTGCATTATCTAGGAATGAACCTGGTAGAGCATCCCACACAAACGAATGCTCCACATGCGGGTTTCACATGCCACCAACTCCACATTCACAGGCAACTTCAGCGCCACAGCCGTTTTCAGATAGCCCTCAATGCAAAGGCTCTAGACGCAAATATTGGTGTGAGAGCTAATTCAATCAAGGAAACACTGCATGTTGGTTAACGGCATATTGAAGAAGAATCAGCCGAGTGTTTCTTGTGGGAGAACAACTCCATTTGGATCACTAACTTCACACACCATCAGGCTTCCAAGCAGCTCTCAAGGAAACTCAGTTTTCACACTCTATGCTTTGTGCCCTTTGAGTGCATTATCTAGGAATGAACATGGTAGAGCATTACACACGTACGAACGCTCCACATGCGGGTTTCACATGCCACCAACTCCACATTCACAGGCAACTTCAGCGCCACAGCCGTTTTCAGATAGCCCTCAATGCAAAGGCTCTAGACGCAAATATTGGTGTGAGAGCTAATTCAATCAAGGAAACACTGCATGTTGGTGAAGGGCATATTGAAGAAGGATCAGCCGAGTGGTTCTTGTGGGAGAACAACTCCATTTGGCTCACTAACTTCACACAACATCAGGCTTCCAAGCAGCTCTCAAGGAAACTCAGTTTTCACACTCTATGCTTAGTGCCCTTTGAGTGCATTATCTAGGAATGAACCTGGTAGAGCATCCCACACAAACGAATGCTCCACATGCGGGTTTCACATGCCACCAACTCCACATTCACAGGCAACTTCAGCGCCACAGCCGTTTTCAGCTAACCCTCAAAGCAAAGGCTCTAGACGCAAATAATGGTGTGAGAGCTAATTCAATCAAGAAAACACTGCATGTTGGTGAAGGGCATATTGAAAAAGAATCAGCCGAGTGGTTCTTGTAGGAGAACAACTCCATTTGGCTCACTAACTTCACACACCATCAGGATTCCAAGCAGCTCTCAAGGAAACTAAATTTTCACACTCTATGCTGAGTGCCCTTTGTGTGCCTAGGACTGAAATGAAGCTTGGTTAGCATCCCACACAAACGAATGCTCCACATGCGGGTTTCACATGCCACCAACTCCACATTCACAGGCAACTTCAGCGCCACAGCCGTTTTCAGATAGCCCTCAATGCAAAGGCTCTAGACGCAAATATTGGTGTGAGAGCTAATTCAATCAAGGAAACACTGCATGTTGGTGAAGGGCATATTGAAGAAGGATCAGCCGAGTGTTTCTTGTGGGAGAACAACTCCATTTGGCTCACTAACTTCACACACCATCAGGCTTCCAAGCAGCTCTCAAGGAAACTCAGTTTTCACACTCTATGCTTAGTGCCCTTTGAGTGCCTAGGACTGAAATGAAGCTTGGAGAGCATCCCACACAAACGAATGCTCCACATGCGGGTTTCACATGCCACCAACTCCACATTCACAGGCAACTTCAGCGCCACAGCCGTTTTCAGATAGCCCTCAATGCAAAGGCTCTAGACGCAAATATTGGTGTGAGAGCTAATTCAATCAAGGAAACACTGCATGTTGGTGAAGGGCATATTGAAGAAGGATCAGCCGAGTGTTTCTTGTGGGAGAACAACTCCATTTGGCTCCCTAACTTCACACACCATCAGGCTTCCAAGCAGCTCTCAAGGAAACTCAGTTTTCACACTCTATGCTTAGTGCTCTTTGAGTGCCTAGGACTGAAATGAAGCTTGGAGAGCATCCCACATACAGGAATGCTCCACATGCGGGTTTCACATGCCACCAACTCCACATTCACAGGCAACTTCAGCGCCACAGCCTTTTTCAGATAGCCCTCAATGCAAAGGCTCTAGACGCAAATATTGGTGTGAGAGCTAATTCAGTCAAGGAAACACTGCATGTTGGTGAAGGGCATATTGAAGAGGGATCAGCCGAGTGGTTCTTGTGGGAGAACAACTCCATTTGGCTCACTAACTTCACACACCATCAGGCTTCCAAGCAGCTCTCAAGGAAACTCAGTTTTCACACTCTATGCTTAGTGCCCTTTGAGCGCATTATCTAGGAATGAACCTGGTAGAGCATCCCACACAAACGAATGCTCCACATGCGGGTTTCACATGCCACCAACTCCACATTCACAGGCAACTTCAGCGCCACAGCCGTTTTCAGATAGCCCTCAATGCAAAGGCTCTAGACGCAAATATTGGTGTGAGAGCTAATTCAATCAAGGAAACACTGCATGTTGGTTAACGGCATATTGAAGAAGAATCAGCCGAGTGTTTCTTGTGGGAGAACAACTCCATTTGGATCACTAACTTCACACACCATCAGGCTTCCAAGCAGCTCTCAAGGAAACTCAGTTTTCACACTCTATGCTTTGTGCCCTTTGAGTGCATTATCTAGGAATGAACATGGTAGAGCATTACACACGTACGAACGCTCCACATGCGGGTTTCACATGCCACCAACTCCACATTCACAGGCAACTTCAGCGCCACAGCCGTTTTCAGATAGCCCTCAATGCAAAGGCTCTAGACGCAAATATTGGTGTGAGAGCTAATTCAATCAAGGAAACACTGCATGTTGGTGAAGGGCATATTGAAGAAGGATCAGCCGAGTGGTTCTTGTGGGAGAACAACTCCATTTGGCTCACTAACTTCACACACCATCAGGCTTCCAAGCAGCTCTCAAGGAAACTCAGTTTTCACACTCTATGCTTAGTGCCCTTTGAGTGCCTAGGACTGAAATGAAGCTTGGAGAGCATCCCACACAAACGAATGCTCCACATGCGGGTTTCACATGCCACCAACTCCACATTCACAGGCAACTTCAGCCCCACAGCCGTTTTCAGATAGCCCTCAATGCAAAGGCTCTAGACGCAAATATTGGTGTGAGAGCTAATTCAATCAAGGAAACACTGCATGTTGGTGAAGGGCATATTGAAGAAGGATCAGCCGAGTGGTTCTTGTGGGAGAACAACTCCATTTGTCTCACTAACTTCACACACCATCAGGCTTCCAAGCAGCTCTCAAGGAAACTCAGTTTTCACACTCTATGCTTAGTGCCCTTTGAGTGCATTATCTAGGAATGAACCTGGTAGAGCATCCCACACAAACGAATGCTCCACATGCGGGTTTCACATGCCACCAACTCCACATTCACAGTCAACTTCAGCGCCACAGCCGTTTTCAGCTAACCCTCAAAGCAAAGGCTCTAGACGCAAATAATGGTGTGAGAGCTAATTCAATCAAGGAAACACTGCCTGTTGGTGAAGGTCATATTGAAGAAGAATCAGCCGAGTGGTTCTTGTGGGAGAACAACTCCATTTGGCTCACTAACTTCACACACCATCAGGCTTCCAAGCAGCTCTCAAGGAAACTCAGTTTTCACACTCTATGCTTAGTGCCCTTTGAGTGCCTAGGACTGAAATGAACTTGGTCAGCATCCCACACAAACGAATGTTCCACATGCGGGTTTCACATGCCACCAACTCCACATTCACAGGCAACTTCAGCGCCACAGCCGTTTTCAGATAGCCCTCAATGCAAAGGCTCTAGACGCAAATAATGGTGTGAGAGCTAATTCAATCAAGGAAACACTGCATGTTGGTGAAGGGCATATTGAAGAAGGATCAGCCGAGTGGTTCTTGTGGGAGAACAACTCCATTTGGCTCCCTAACTTCACACACCATCAGGCTTCCAAGCAGCTCTCAAGGAAACTCAGTTTTCACACTCTATGCTTAGTGCTCTTTGAGTGCCTAGGACTGAAATGAAGCTTGGAGAGCATCCCACATACAGGAATGCTCCACATGCGGGTTTCACATGCCACCAACTCCACATTCACAGGCAACTTCAGCGCCACAGCCTTTTTCAGATAGCCCTCAATGCAAAGGCTCTAGACGCAAATATTGGTGTGAGAGCTAATTCAGTCAAGGAAACACTGCATGTTGGTGAAGGGCATATTGAAGAGGGATCAGCCGAGTGGTTCTTGTGGGAGAACAACTCCATTTGGCTCACTAACTTCACACACCATCAGGCTTCCAAGCAGCTCTCAAGGAAACTCAGTTTTCACACTCTATGCTTAGTGCCCTTTGAGCGCATTATCTAGGAATGAACCTGGTAGAGCATCCCACACAAACGAATGCTCCATATGCGGGTTTCACATGCCACCAACTCCACATTCACAGGCAACTTCAGCCCCACTGTCGTTTTCAGATAGCCCTCAATGCAAAGGCTCTAGACGCAAATATTGGTGTGAGAGCTAATTCAATCAAGGAAACACTGCATGTTGGTGAAGGGCATATTGAAGAAGGATCAGCCGAGTGTTTCTTGTGGGAGAACAACTCCATTTGGCTCACTAACTTCACACACCATCAGGCTTCCAAGCAGCTCTCAAGGAAACTCAGTTTTCACACTCTATGCTTAGTGCCCTTTGAGTGCCTAGGACTGAAATGAAGCTTGGAGAGCATCCCACACAAACGAATGCTCCACATGCGGGTTTCACATGCCACCAACTCCACATTCACAGGCAACTTCAGCGCTACAGCCGTTTTCAGTTAGCCCTCAATGCAAAGGCTCTAGACGCAAATATTGGTGTGAGAGCTAATTCAATCAAGGAAACACTGCATGTTGGTGAAGGGCATATTGAAGAAGGATCAGCCGAGTGGTTCTTGTGGGAGAACAACTCCATTTGGCTCACTAACTTCACACCATCAGGCTTCCAAGCAGCTCTCAAGGAAACTCAGTTGTCACACTCTATGCTTAGTGCCCTTTGAGTGCATTATCTAGGAATGAACCTGGTAGAGCATCCCACACAAACGAATGCTCCACATGCGGGTTTCACATGCCACTAACTCCACATTCACAGGCAACTTCAGCGCCACAGCCGTTTCAGATAGCCCTCAATGCAAAGGCTCTAGACGCAAATATTGGTGTGAGAGCTAATTCAATCAAGGAAACACTGCATGTTGGTGAAGGGCATATTGAAGAAGAATCAGCCGAGTGTTTCTTGTGGGGAGAACAACTCCATTTGGATCACTAACTTCACACACCATCAGGCTTCCAAGCAGCTCTCAAGGAAACTCAGTTTTCGCACTCTATGCTTAGTGCCCTTTGAGTGCATTATTAGGAATGAACCTGGTAGAGCATCCCACACAAACGAATGCTCCACATGCGGGTTTCACATGCCACCAACTCCACATTCACAGGCAACTTCAGCGCTACAGCCGTTTTCAGATAGCCCTCAATGCAAAGGCTCTAGACGCAAATATTGGTGTGAGAGCTAATTCAATCAAGGAAACACTGCATGTTGGTGAAGGGCATATTGAAGAAGGATCAGCCGAGTGGTTCTTGTGGGGAGAACAACTCCATTTGGCTCACTAACTTCACACACCATCAGGCTTCCAAGCAGCTCTCAAGGAAACTCAGTTTTCACACTCTATGCTCAGTGACCTCTTGAGTGCATTATCTAGGAATGCAACCTGGTAGAGCATTCCACACAAACGAATGCTCCACATGCGGGTTTCACATGCCACCAACTCCACATTCACAGGCAACTTCAGCGCCACAGCCTTTTTTCAGATAGCCCTCAATGCAAAGGCTCTAGACGCAAATATTGGTGTGAGAGCTAATTCAATCAATGAAACAATTCATGTTGGTGAAGAGCATATTGAAGAAGGATCAGCCGAGTGGTTCTTGTGGGAGAACAACTCCATTTGGCTCACTAACTTCACACACCATCAGGCTTCCAAGCAGCTCTCAAGGAAACTCAGTTTTCACACTCTATGCTTAGTGCCCTTTGAGTGCATTATCTAGGAATGAACCTGGTAGAGCATCCCACACAAACGAATGCTCCAACATGCGGGTTTCACATGCCACCAACTCCACATTCACAGGCAACTTCAGCGCCCACAGCCGTTTTCAGATAGCCCTCAATGCAAAGTCTCCTAGACGCAAATATTGGTGTGAGAGCTAATTCAATCAAGGAAACACTGCATGTTGGTGAAGGGCATATTGAAGAAGGATCAGCCGAGTGGTTCTTGTGGGAGAACAACTCCATTTGGCTCACTAACTTCACACACCATCAGGCCTTCCAAGCAGCTCTCAAGGAAACTCAGTTTTCACACTCTATGCTTAGTGCCCTTTGAGTGCATTATCTAGGAATGAACCTGGTAGAGCATCCCACACAAACGAATGCTCCACATGCGGGTTTCACATGCCACCAACTCCACATTCACAGGCAACTTCAGCGCCACAGCCGTTTTCAGATAGCCCTCAATGCAAAGGCTCTAGACGCAAATATTGGTGTGAGAGCTAATTCAATCAAGGAAACACTGCATGTTGGTTAACGGCATATTGAAGAAGAATCAGCCGAGTGTTTCTTGTGGGAGAACAACTCCATTTGGCTCACTAACTTCACACACCATCAGACTTCCAAGCAGCTCTCAAGGAAACTCAGTTTTCACACTCTATGCTTAGTACCCTTTGAGTGCCTAGGCGTGAAATGAAGCTTGGAGAGCATCCCACACAAACGAATGCTCCACATGCGGGTTTCACATGCCACCAACTCCACATTCACAGGCAAATTCAGCGCCTCAGCCATTTTCAGATAGCCCTCAATGCAAAGGCTCTAGACGCAAATATTGGTGTGAGAGCTAATTCAATCAAGGAAACACTGCATGTTGGTGAAGGGCATATTGAAGAAGGATCAGCCGAGTGGTTCTTGTGGGAGAACAACTCCATTTGGCTCACTAACTTCACACACCATCAGGCTTCCAAGCAGCTCTCAAGGAAACTCAGTTTTCACACTCTATGCCTTAGTGCTCTTTGTGTGCCTAGGACTGAAATGAAGCTTGGTCAGCATCCCACACAAACGAATGCTCCACATGCGGGGTTTCACATGCCACCAACTCCACATTCACAGGCAAACTTCAGCGCTACAGCCAGTTTTCAGATAGCCCTCAATGCAAAGGCTCTAGACGCAAATATTGGTGTGTGAGAGCTAATTCAATCAAGGAAACACTGCATGTTGGTGAAGGGCATATTGAAGAAGGATCAGCCGAGTGGTTCTTGTGGGAGAACAACTCCATTTGGCTCACTAACTTCACACCATCAGGCTTCCAAGCAGCTCTCAAGGAAACTCAGTTTTCACACTCTATTCTTATTGCCCTTTGAGTGCATTATCTAGGAATGAACCTGGTAGAGCATCCCACACAAATGAATGCTCCACATGCGGGTTTCACATGCCACCAACTCCACATTCACAGGCAACTTAAGCGCCTCAGCCGTTTTCAGATAGCCCTCAATGCAAAGGCTCTAGCCGCAAATATTGGTGTGAGAGCTAATTCAATCAAGGAAACACTGCATGTTGGTGAAGGGCATATTGAAGAAGGATCAGCCGAGTGGTTCTTGTGGGAGAACAACTCCATTTGGCTCACTAACTTCACACACCATCAGGCTTCCAAGCAGCTCCTCAAGGAAACTCAGTTTTCACACTCTATGCTTAGTGCCCTTTGAGTGCCTAGGACTGAAATGAAGCTTGGAGAGCATCCCACACAAACGAATGCTCCACATGCGGTTTCACATGCCACCAACTCCACATTCACAGGCAACTTCAGCGCCACAGCCGTTTTCAGATAGCCCCTCAATGCAAAGGCTCTAGACGCAAATATTGGTGTGAGAGCTAATTCAATCAAGGAAACACTGCATGTTGGTGAAGGGCATATTGAAGAAGGATCAGCCGAGTGGTTCTTGTGGGGAGAACAACTTCCATTTGGCTCACTAACTTCACACACCATCAAGGCTTCCAAGCAGCTCTCAAGGAAACTCAGTTTTCACACTCTATGCTTAGTGCCCTTTGCGTGTATTATCTAGGAATGAACCTGGTAGAGCATCCCACACAAACGAATGCTCCACATGCGGGTTTCACATGCCACCAACTCCACATTCACAGGCAACTTCAGCGCCACAGCCGTTTTCAGATAGCCCTCAATGCAAAGGCTCTAGACGCAAATATTGGTGTGAGAGCTAATTCAATCAAGGAAACACTGCATGTTGGTGAAGGGCATATTGAAGAAGGATCAGCCGAGTGGTTCTTGTGGGAGAACAACTCCATTTGGCTCACTAACTTCACACACCATCAGGCTTCCAAGCAGCTCTCAAGGAAACTCAGTTTTCACACTCTATGCTTAGTTTCCTTTGTATGGCTAGGACTGAAATGAACCTGGTAGAGCATCCCACACAAACGAATGCTCCACATGCGGGTTTCACATGCCACCAACTCCACATTCACAGGCAACTTCAGCGCCTCAGCCGTTTTCAGATAGCCCTCAATGCAAAGGCTCTAGACGCAAATATTGGTGTGAGAGCTAATTCAATCAAGGAAACACCTGCATGTTGGTGAAGGGCATATTGAAGAAAAATCAGCCAAGTGGTTCTTGTGGGAGAACAACTCCATTTGGCTCACTAACTTCACACCATCAGGCTTCCAAGCAGCTCTCAAGGAAACTCAGTTGTCACACTCTATGCTTAGTGCCCTTTGAGTGCATTATCTAGGAATGAACCTGGTAGAGCATCCCACACAAACGAATGCTCCACATGCGGGTTTCACATGCCACCAACTCCACATTCACAGGCAACTTCAGCGCCACAGCCGTTTTCAGATAGCCCTCAATGCAAAGGCTCTAGACGCAAATATTGGTGTGAGAGCTAATTCAATCAAGGAAACACTGCATGTTGGTTAACGGCATATTGAAGAAGAATCAGCCGAGTGTTTCTTGTGGGAGAACAACTCCATTTGGATCACTAACTTCACACACCATCAGGCTTCCAAGCAGCTCTCAAGGAAACTCAGTTTTCACACTCTATGCTTAGTGCCCTTTGAGTGCATTATCTAGGAATGAACCTGGTAGAGCATCCCACACAAACGAAATGCTCCACATGCGGGGTTTCACATGCCACCAACTCCACATTCACAGTCAACTTCAGCGCCACAGCCGTTTTCAGATAGCCCTCAATGCAAAGGCTCTAGACGCAAATATTGGTGTGAGAGCTAATTCAATCAAGGAAACACTGCATGTTGGTGAAGGGCATATTGAAGAAGGATCAGCCGAGTGGTTCTTGTGGGAGAACAACTCCATTTGGCTCACTAACTTCACACACCATCAGGCTTCCAAGCAGCTCTCAAGGAAACTCAGTTTTCACACTCTATGCTTAGTGCCCTATGAGTGCCTAGGAGTGAAATGAAGCTTGGAGAGCATCCCACACAAACGAATGCTCCACATGCGGGTTTCACATGCCACCAACTCCACATTCACAGGCAACTTCAGCGCCTCAGCCGTTTTCAGATAGCCCTCAATGCAAAGGCTCTAGACGCAAATATTGGTGTGAGAGCTAATTCAATCAAGGAAACACTGCATGTTGGTGAAGGGCATATTGAAGAAGGATCAGCCGAGTGGTTCTTGTGGGAGAACAACTCCATTTGGCTCACTAACTTCACACACCATCAGGCTTCCAAGCGGGCTCTCAAGGAAACTCAGTTTTCACACTCTATGCTTAGTGCCCTTTGAGTGCATTATCTAGGAATGAACCTGGTAGAGCATCCCACAGAAACGAATGCTCCACATGCGGGTTTCACATGCCACCAACTCCACATTCACGGGCAACTTCAGCGCCACAGCCGTTTTCAGATAGCCCTCAATGCAAAGGCTCTAGACGCAAATATTGGTGTGAGAGCTAATTCAATCAAGGAAACACTGCATGTTGGTGAAGGGCATATTGAAGAAGGATCAGCCGAGTGGTTCTTGTGGGAGAACAACTCCATTTGGCTCACTAACTTCACACACACATCAGGCTTCCAAGCGGGCTCTCAAGGAAACTCAGTTTTCACACTCTATGCTTAGTGCCCTTTGAGTGCATTATCTAGGAATGAACCTGGTAGAGCATCCCACACAAACGAATGCTCCACATGCGGGTTTCACATGCCACCAACTCCACATTCACAGGCAACTTCAGCGCTACAGCCGTTTTCAGATAGCCCTCAATGCAAAGGCTCTAGACGCAAATATTGGTGTGAGAGCTAATTCAATCAAGGAAACACTGCATGTTGGTTAACGGCATATTGAAGAAGAATCAGCCGAGTGTTTCTTGTGGGAGAACAACTCCATTTGGATCACTAACTTCACACACCATCAGGCTTCCAAGCAGCTCTCAAGGAAACTCAGTTTTCACACTCTATGCTTAGTGCCCTTTGAGTGCATTATCTAGGAATGAACCTGGTAGAGCATCCCACACAAACGAATGCTCCACATGCGGTTTCACATGCCACCAACTCCACATTCACAGGCAACTTCAGCGCCACAGCCGTTTTCAGATAGCCCTCAATGCAAAGGCTCTAGACGCAAATATTGGTGTGAGAGCTAATTCAATCAAGGAAACACTGCATGTTGGTGAAGGGCATATTGAAGAAGGATCAGCCGAGTGGTTCTTGTGGGAGAACAACTCCATTTGGCTCACTAACTTCACACACCATCAGGCTTCCAAGCAGCTCTCAAGGAAACTCAGTTTTCACACTCTATGCTTAGTGCCCTTTGAGTGCCTAGGAGTGAAATGAAGCTTGGAGAGCATCCCACACAAACGAATGCTCCACATGCGGGTTTCACATGCCACCAACTCCACATTCACAGGCAACTTCAGCGCCTCAGCCGTTTTCAGATAGCCCCTCAATGCAAAGGCTCTAGACGCAAATATTGGTGTGAGAGCTAATTCAATCAAGGAAACACTGCATGTTGGTGAAGGGCATATTGAAGAAGGATCAGCCGAGTGGTTCTTGTGGGAGAACAACTCCATTTGGCTCACTAACTTCACACACCATCAGGCTTCCAAGCGGCTCTCAAGGAAACTCAGTTTTCACACTCTATGCTTAGTGCCCTTTGAGTGCATTATCTAGGAATGAACCTGGTAGAGCATCCCAACAGAAACGAATGCTCCACATGCGGGTTTCACATGCCACCAACTCCACATTCACAGGCAACTTCAGCGCCACAGCCGTTTTCAGATAGCCCTCAATGCAAAGGCTCTAGCCGCAAATATTGGTGTGAGAGCTAATTCAATCAAGGAAACACTGCATGTTGGTGAAGGGCATATTGAAGAAGGATCAGCCGAGTGGTTCTTGTGGGAGAACAACTCCATTTGGCTCACTAACTTCACACACCATCAGGCTTCCAAGCAGCTCTCAAGGAAACTCAGTTTTCACACTCTATGCTTAGTGCCCTTTGAGTGCCTAGGAGTGAAATGAAGCTTGGAGAGCATCCCACACAAACGAATGCTCCACATGCGGGGTTTCACATGCCACCAACTCACATTCACAGGCAACTTCAGCGCCTCAGCCGTTTTCAGATAGCCCTCAATGCAAAGGCTCTAGACGCAAATATTGGTGTGAGAGCTAATTCAATCAAGGAAACACTGCATGTTGGTGAAGGGCATATTGAAGAAGGATCAGCCGAGTGGTTCTTGTGGGAGAACAACTCCATTTGGCTCACTAACTTCACACACCATCAGGCTTCGAAGCGGCTCTCAAGGAAACTCAGTTTTCACACTCTATGCTTAGTGCCCTTTGAGTGCATTATCTAGGAATGAACCTGGTAGAGCATCCCACAGAAACGAATGCTCCACATGCGGGTTTCACATGCCACCAACTCCACATTCACAGGCAA
>NW_026697818.1:0-57099 GCF_030435755.1 Ochotona princeps
GCTCCCTTCCCGCACGGGCCACCCCCCAGTCTGCTCAGATCCGCTCTGCGGCTCCCCTCCCCTCCAGCCACGGGGCCCCACACTGCTCTGCTCCCTGGCTCCCATCCCCTCCCTTGCATTCGCTCTGCTCCTGGACCCTGGCCACCTCCTCGGGGGCGGGGAGGCACCTCGCTTGGAAGGGACTCTGCTGCTCTGCTGCTCTGGTCTGCTGCGAGACCCCAGCCCCCTCCTTGCGGGATGCCCCCCACTCAGCTCAGCTCCATGACCTCCCCTCCAAACTGCAGCTCCCCTCCTGCGGGGCCCCCTCAGTCTGCTCAGATCTGCTCCAGGCTCCCCTCCCCTCCCCTCCCGCCGAGGGGCCCCACTCTGCTCTGCTCCCTGGCTCCCCTCCCCTCCAGCCGAGGCCCCTCACACTTTGCTCTCCTGCCCTCCACCCGCGGCAGCTCCCCACTCTGCTCCTCCCCTCCAGCCACAGGGGCCCCCGATTCTGCTCCTCCCCTCCACCCCTGTCCCCTCCTCGCTCCTCCTGAGTGAAGCACATCCTCCCACAAGTTGTGGTACTTCAGGTCGCCTTCTTCTCTTGGGACTCACCTTTAGTGCTGTAATCCTCCTGTCGAGCTGTAGTGTACTCTGCGTAAGTGACCCTTGGCACCGCACAGCTCTGCACAAAGGTGGTCACACACACCCCCACCCATTCCCAGCTTATCTCCAGTCGAATCCCCTGACAGCTTGGAGTTAAGGTAGGTGATAGGGAAAAAGACAATGCTGCACCTAACCTCTCATCTCCTGCTTTGAGAGATGGCCTTGGATGCATGGCTCTGGGGTGAACTTGTGTGAGGACTGGCGGTTTCTGTCCAATGTGACACTTGGGCGTTACCCAAAACTCTGCACAGGATCTCCTTGGCCAGACAACCCGACTGGGTATCCGAGGTCCACTCTCCTCTACTGTCCTTAAACATGGCTATTATTGGTGAGGAACCTGATCATCCTGTGCTTAAGGCGCTAAATTACATGCTGAAGTTTCAAGGGTTAGAAATCCTAGGTGCTCAGGCACTCAAGGTCTGAGGGACCCTGGTCAGATTGGCACCCGTCGGTAACATTGGTTAATTTATTTTCCCACAATGCTTGGCAAGAGAAGAGCAAAACTGATGCTCAGGACATTGGCCCTGGCCCACCTCAGCCGCCCCAACCAGAGCTTCTGGGAAGCTCAGAGGGCAGGAAACCACCCCCAGCTCAAGGGGAGTCAGAGCACAGCGCCAGTTGCAAGCATTCTGTTTGGGCAACGTGAGGTACTCCAGGCCTTTCCCATTAGGGTTATCCCTGAAGGGAACTGCCCAGCAGAGTGTGATTCCTGGAATGCAGGACTTAAAGCCATGCCAGGAGCGAGCCTAACTCTCCCTGGGCCAAGGCTACTTGCTCATTATTGCCCTAAGAAATTGTTTCAAGTGTGAACATTTTCAAATTCTTTCATGCTTATGGCTGCCCTTGTCCAGGAGGGCAGTCCCCTCCAGTGGGTGCATTTGTCTGTTGGAGGGGTGCCCAGAGCTTATACTTACCTTCTGAATTAGATCTGCCAAGTGATCAGGTTCAGAGAGCTAGCCTGTAGGTGTGAAGACTGAACCAGCAAAGCTTGTTGTCCCTTCTTGAATGAGTGATTTTTTTTTAAAAGATTTTATTATTATTGGAAAGCCAGATATACATAGAGGAGAGACAGAGAGGAAGATCTTCCATTCAATGATTCACTCCCCAACTGAGCCACAATGGGCTGGTGCGTGCCAATCCGATGCCGGGAACCAGGAACCTCTTCCAGGTCTCCCACGCGGGTGCAGGGTCCCAAAGCTTTGGGCCATCCTCGACTGCTTTCCCAGGCCACAAGTAGAGAGCTGGATGGGAAGTGGAGGTGCCGGGATTAGAACCGGTGTCCATATGGGATCCCGGCACGTTAAAGGCAAGGACTTTAGCCGCTAGGCCACACCGCCGGGCCCGAATGAATGATTTTGAATGGGTTCGAAGAAACAGCAACAGGCTGGCAGCCTCCCTTCAAGGTTACCTCAGCACCATTGACTGCCATTATGGGCCATAGAAGTGGGTCACCTCTTTCAATCGCTTGGATTGGGAAAATCCTGCTCTTTTACCAACAAACCATGAGGAAGGAAGAGGGGCTGCAGCAGATGTTTTTCTGTCCAATCTTGTCTATGTAACCTATTCTGAGCCATGTCAATGATCAGCACAGTAGAAGGAACTATTTGCTGTAGTTTTAACAAAACTTTAGATGAAAGGATTCTTTTTGCGAGATCTCCGACAGCCTTTATGGTGTATATTTGCTCCTAGAATTGGCTCAGGCATATGTAAGGCTGGATGATAATCCCATCACCCCATGATCCTGGTCTTGCTGCGAGGGCGGGCCCATCCCCCTGTCTGAAGGTCTCCATTTGCTCTCCTCACTGGGTAGCACACAGATTTCCTCTCCATTGTAGCCACTTTCACCTTTGTCCTTATCTGCTTTTCCACTTTCTGTTGACCTCACCCAGGCCACCCTTAGGGCCTGAATTTCTCTAGCTCTACCTCATAGCCCTAACCCCTAGCTGGGAGGGACAGGGTAAGACATCTAGCAGTTATACATAAAAGTAACCAGTGGACCAAATCCATGGTTAAATTAACGCTAAGCACGAGATGAACCTATGTGCTTGCTTTAGGAAACATTTCCAGGTTGAAGTATGTCAAAGAAGAGGTTGGAAGTCACAAAAGGTTGAATTTTATGTCTGTTCTGACATGTGTAGTGATTGTGCATGATTGTTTAGTCAGTTAGAGTCCTATTACTTCTGTCCAGACAAGAGTTCTATCTGTGTCGTGAATTTAGTTGTTCTTGTTCAGAATTAGGTCTGTGTATGACTGACAGACAAATGGGATGGACCACGACTGGCCCCCTTTCTCTCTCCTGGTACGTAATTTGAGAGAGGTCTAACTCATCTAACAGGACTTGGTCAGACCCGACTCCCCACCTCTGCTGGGCTAAGGCTCCTATACCGTTTTCTTGCTGCTTAGTCTTCAGCTTACAGTGTTGTCCTGGCACTGATCAGGTCTAAAATTCAGTATCCATTCACATATTCAGTTACATGTTAAGTGTACTTTAATTAACACCTCAATTCTTCAGAGTTTGAAACCAAGTCTCCTGACTTTGAAAGTTCTAGTAGGATCCCTAGAACCTTCAAAGATTGAGACAGAACTTGGATAATATAATTGTCATTTAAAATAATTTGATTGTAATCTCACAATATTATAAAATAGCATATGAGGCGTCAAATTTAGCATAAAGTAAATGAGTATTTATGTCCATTGGTCAAAATGTTTCCCAATCATGAAATTGGTCCAGATTTTAAATTATTTGTTCTTATTTAGAAAGAAGTGAGCTTTTGCCTTACAGGAAAAACAGTTTGAAATTAAACAGTGAAATTGGTTATGATGTGTATAATTTCTGAATTTTCCTGTAAGACAATGGAATTGAAGTCTGGTTCCTTGTGAAGAACAACAGTGTTTTAACATCTCCTTTTAAGTGATTTTCATCTGATTGATAAGAGACTATCTAGGAATGTATTAGTTAAGACAACAGCCAAATTGAAATTTTTTGGTTCTCTTGAATTCAATAAAACAGAAGCGGACCCAGCGGCATGGCCTAGCGGCTAAAATCCTCGCCTTGAACGCCCCGGGATCCCATATGGACGCCAGTTCTAATCCCGACAGCTCCACTTTCCATCCAGCTCCCTGCGTGTGGCCCGGGAAAGCAGTTGAGGATGGCCCAAAGCTGTGGGACCCTGCACCCGCGTGGGAGACCCAGAGGAGGTTCCTGGTTCCCGGCTTCAGATTGGCGCACACCAGCCTTTGCGGCTCAGTTGGGGAGTGAATCATTGGATGGAATATCTTCCTCCCTGTCTCTCCTCCTCTCTGTATATCTGACTTTGCAATAAAAATAAATAAATCTTTAAAAAAGTAATAAAAAAAAACAGAAGCCAAAAAGCAGCTCCAGACTTACCAGCCATGCAAAAGTGAGGCGCATGCTTGCAGTCTGCCTTTGGAACGAATTCAGGACCTTGGGCTTTTTCAGGTCCTCATTGTGATTCTCACCTGCCATTTGAGAAGGGGAAATTCCCTCATCAGCTAGAAGGTTATTGGAAAAACTTCTCATTCCCGGTTTTGAGGCAGGTTTGTGTTAAAACGTGTTTCTACAAATTGGGAGAAATGGGTAAGACTTGCTTAAAGCAATAGTATTGAAAATGTGGTATGTTTTTATTTATAGAATGTCTTAATTTGGAGTCTTACATGATTGTTTCAAAATGTAAATTGAGCAAATAAGTAGGTTATTAAGGAAGAGAAGTGCTTGTAGAATATTGTTCTACAGAAGTATGGCTATCGTAGAATGGAAAAGCTGGGACAAAATACTAAAGGCTTAAGCATGTTGAGAAATGAACCTTGCAAGTTTTACATATAGAATTGTTTATGCTATAAGATACTACTCCCACATTGTTGAAGTGTTTAACATTAATACCTAGTGTACACCGACATTAGAATTAAGGGTGCATACATAGGAATGCTAGTAAATTTGAGAATTTACACGGGAGAGGTCTGGCGCAATAGCTTGGCAGTTAAGGGGTCTGGTACAGTAGCCTAGTAGCTAAAGTCCTTACTTCGACCATGCCGGGATCCCATTTGGACACTGGTTCTAATACCGGATGCTTTGCTTCCCGTCCAGCTCCCTGCTTGTGGCCTGGGAAATCAGTAGAGGACAGTCTAAAGCCTTGGGACTTTGCACCCATGAGGGAGATCTGGAAGAAGCCCCTGGCTTTGGATTGGCTCAGCTCTGGCCATTCTGGACACTGGGTGAATAAACCAGTGGATGGAAGATATTTCTGTGTCTCTGCTTCTCTCTGTAAACCTGCATTTCCAATAAAATAAAGAACCCAAAAAGAATGATGTGAAACACTCAAAAAGACATAAGACACTTCAACAGAAAATGAAATTAGAAAATCAATGCATGATATGAGAAATTTGGAAAGGACTGACCTTGAGGAATTGAACAGATATTACAAAATCAACTGTGGACTGGCTCTTGTGAGCAGCAGGCTGAGCTACTGCCTGTGTACTGATCTCCTATGAACTCCGATTCAAGTCTTGGCCATTCTACCTTGGATCCAGATGTCTGCTAATATGTCTGCAGAGGCAGCAGAAGAGGGCAGAGGAACTTGGGTCCCTGTCATCTACAAGAGGGACAGAGCTCCAGGCTCCTGGCTATCCAGTGGCCCAGGCCTTGATGTCAGCCATTGAGATGGAGGATCTGTCTCCCCCTCTTTATCTACCTTGCAAATCAAGTATCCCTTTAAGAGAAATTTAAAATGAAAATAGTTGAAAGTCAAGATAAATGAGGATCAACAGAATTAAAAAATATTTGAACTTGAAGACAGGTTCAATATTTTCTAGCCAGCTTTTAAAAAAATGTGAGAAAGGGAATGAAAGCAGCCCGAGAGCTTTGAGACCTTACTGAAATGAACACTTTCTTGGAATTCCTGAGAGGAAGAGAGTATGCCGCATATTCAATGAAACAGCTCATAACTTCCCTGATCTTAATAAGTACACCTCCAAGTACAGAAGGCCCATAGGATGTCAATTGACAGGATCAGAAAAGATCCACGTTTCCTTGACCTATTGTGGTCCAGCTCTTTTAAGTACAAACAATTGTTCATTCTCAAAAGGAAAGCACTGTCATTTTCAAGGGGACCTCCACTAAATGAACAACATTGTCAAACAGAAATTTTATAGGCCAAGAGGGAATTGAACGGTTTATTTCAAGTTGTGAAGAAAAAGTAAGCCTATCAGCCAAACATACTTGGCTGAGTAGAACTATCCTTTATAACTTAAATATTCTCCAAAATGAGTGAAAGTCAGGAAACTCATCAGAATCAACTGGCCTCCTAATACTTGTTTGAGGGAAATGTACAGACAGAAGCAAATAAAAGGTAGCAGGCTAGCATCATGAGAACATGCAAAACTTCTATTTATTCTCATTACAAAGTCAGATATACAGAGAGGAGAGACAGAGAGGAAGATCTTCCGTCCGACAGCTCACTCCAAGTGGCCGCAATGGCTGGAGCTCAGTCAGTCTGAAGCCAGGAGCGCGGGCCCCCCATCTGGGTGCAGGGTCCCAAGGCTGTGGGTCATCCTTGACTGCTTTCCCAGGCCACAAGCAGGGAGCTGGATGGCAAGCAGAGCCGCCGGGATTAGAAACAATGCCCAAATGGGATCTTGGCATGTGAAAGGTGAGGACTTTAACCACTACGCAATTGTGCTGGGCCCAAAATAGAAAACTTTGAAGCTCACCCATAACTGGATGAAGAATACTCAGAAGAAACCAACTAATTTTTAAGTGGATAGATTACTTACTAATAACAGCTATTTACTGTTACTACTTATTAGCAACAGCTTTGAAAGTCAATGGACCACACTCCCAGGTAAGATAGAGTTTGGCTAAATGGATTAAAAAATAACCAAGGATATGTACCTTAAGAAACTCATTAGTAAAGACACACACTGATGAAAGGATGGAAAAAAATGTTCTACCTAAATGGAAACCTAAAGCAAGCAGGAGTAGTGCATTAGACATAATACACTTCAGCCAAAGCTATAAAAAGATACAAAGAACATCAGATAGTGATCAAGGAATTAATTCAACAATAAGATAGGACAGATTGAGTACTATATATCCAATGGCACAGCATGTCATTTTCTTAAAAAGCCTTATTATATCTAAAGGGAGGGCCCGGCAGTGTGGCCTAGTGTTAAACTCCTCGCCTTGAATGCCCCGGGATCCCATATGGATGCCAGCTCTTATCCCAGCAGCTCCACTGTCCATCCAGCTCCCTGCTTGTGCTCTGGGAAAACAGTTGAGAACAGCCCAATGCCTTGGGACCCTGCACCTCCGTGGGGGACCTGGAGGAGGTTCCTGGTTGGATCGGCGCAGCACTGGCCATTGTGCTCACTTGGGGAGTAAACATCAGATGAAAGATCTTCCTCCATCTCTCCTCCTCTCTGTATATCTGATTTTGTAACAAAATAAATCTTTTTAAAAAACACAAACATATCTAAAGGGAGAGTCAAGCTCCAGAATAAGAAAAGTGGAGTTAAGGAATCAACTAACATGTCAGTCAAGCAAAAAAAAAAAAACAAAACAAAAAACAAAAAACAAAAACAAAAACATAAAAAAAAACAAAAAGAAAAACCACAGTTCTAGGGTATACAGACACTGACACAGCATTCATTGCAATAGCTTTAGAATATGTACTTGAATACACTAAACTTCCTCTAAGACCACATATTAAACCACAACAAGAAGTACATCATATCTTTTCTAATCACAAAAATATAAATCCAGACAAATTTGGTAAAATAAAGCCATAGATTGAGGGGCCGGCTCTGTGGCTCAAGAGGCTAATCTTCCACCTTGTACACCGGCATCCATGTGGGCACTGGTTCATATTCCGGGGCCTCATTTCCCATCTAGCCCTCAGCTTATGGCCTTCAAAAGCAGTGGAGGATAGTTCTCGTGCTTGGATCCTGCACCTGTGTGGAAGACCTCAAAGAAGCTCCTGGCTCTTGGCTTGGGATTGGTTCAGCTCCGGCCATTGCAGCCATTTGGAGAGTGAACCAGTGGACAGAAAATCTTCTCTTTGTAACACCTGCCTTTCAAATAAATCTTGAAAACAAAACCATCTGCAGATTAAATATTATGATCCTGAAATCCAAAGAAGAAATGTGGAAGAAATCCAAAAGAAAACTTAAAAATTGAATGAAATGAAAATACAGCATTTCAAAACTTACAGAAGACATCTAGAGAAATACTAAGTAAAGGTTGAAGCATTAAATGCCTACATAAAAAAATGGAAAGGTTTCAAACAGGTTATGTGCATTTTGGGTATGTAGAGAAGGCAGAATAAACTAAATCCCAAAGTTAGTAAAGAAATAAAGATAAAACGAGCAAATGAAGAGAAAAACATGAAAGATCAGTGAAACAAAGGTTATTTCAAAAAGAAATTAAACCAGCAAACTTATAGACTAACCTAGAAACAAAACATTGAAATGAAATTAGAGAGCTGGGCCCGGCGGCGTGGCCTAGCAGCTAAGGTCTTTGCCTTGAACGCTCCAGGATCCTATATGGGTGCTGGTTCTAATCCCAGCAGCTCCACTTTCCATCTAGCGCCCCGCTTTTGGCTTGGGAAAGCAGTCAAAGACAGCCCAAAGCCTTGGGACCCTGCAGCCACATGGGACACCTGGAAGCAGCTGCAGGCACCTGGTTTCGGATCGGTGCAGCACGGGCCATTGCACTCACTTGGGGAATGAATCATCGGATGGGACATCTTCCTCTGTCTCTCCTCCTCTCTGTATATCTGACTTTGTAATGAAAATAAAATAAATGTTAAAAACAGCGAAAAGAAATTAGAGGAGAGCTGAGAAACGAAATCTAACCAACACTAGAGAAAGGTGAAAGGTCACTAGGGACTATTGTGAAGAATTGTATATGCATTCATGGTGTTCATTTTATGAAAAACGCAAATTTTAAGACCTTTTTCATCAAGATAAACAGATCTTTAATTCTGTCTTCTACAAACTTTTGAAACATTGTTTGGAATTTAAAGTTGATCTCATGTGAATTTAGAATAATATCACAGATTGGGGGGAATAAGGGAGAGGGATAGAAAAATGGGAGAAGTCTGACGGACAAGTTGAAAGTAATGGCTAGATAGAAGAACTAAGTTCTGGTGTTCTATAGTATGACAAGGTGATGACAGTTACCAATAACATGCTGTGTGTACATAAATATGTGGACGCGTCTACACATTATATATAACATACAGTTAATACATATAAAGCTAGATGGAAGGAATTTGAGTGTTTCACCACATAGAAATTATCCAAGGAACTACATAACTAGATCTATTCACCTCCATTTCATCAGTACCCAATGTTTGCTTTACATGCAGCAAAACCTTACAGAGTCCCCGTGGATGCATATTTGTGTCAATTGATATTAAAAATGTAAAAAGTTGCACTTAAAATTATGACCACCTTATATATTCAAGTAACCAGAAACTTAAAACATGAGGATTTTAATTGTTGTGGAACATTCAGACTGATTTAATGAGAAAATTATGGAGACATGTGTTTGCTAACTATTACATGCAAACAATTGGAACTATCAGGTTTTGACTGGTGCATTATTTTACCAGCAAGATTCTTTGTCATGGTGAAAAATATGCAACAATTCACCTTTTGTTCTTACAGTCTGCCACAAAGAACAAACCCTCACTTTCACTCCCTCGCTTAACTACACCTCGTGTCTTTTTCCTCCATGGCGATGTGTTATGTTTCTTTAGAAGAGCCAAGAGACTCAATACAGAGACAGCTAGAACTTATACGAGAGTTTGGTAGAGTGGCAGGGTACAAAATGACATAACGAAAAACAGCTATAGTGTATGCAAACAGCCCCAAGATGGAAAGGGATCTAATCAGCAAGATATCATTCAAAATAACAGAAAACTATGCAATATCTGGGAATAAACCTAACCAAAAATGTAGGAGACCCATTTGAAGAAAACTACAAACTACTAAAAAAATAAATCGAACAAGACCTCACAAGATGGAGTAATATCCCATGCTCCTGGATAGGTAAAATCAGTATCATTAAAATGTCTATACTACCAAAAGCAATATATACATTCAATGCAATTTCAATCACATTACCCAAAACATTCTTCATGGAACTGGAAACAATGATTCAAAGGTTCATTTGGAAACACAAAAACCCAAGAATAGCTAGAACCATCCTGAAGCACAGGAAGTTAGCAGGGCCAATTACAGTTCCAAACCCCTGGACATACTAAGGGGCAGTGGTTATCAAAACAGCCTGGTACTGGCACAAAGATAGAGAGGAAGATCAATGGAGCAGAATAGAAACACCAGAAGGGAACCCACACAGATACAGCCAAATAATCTTTGACAAAAAGACAAATGACAATCCAGGCAAATGGGAAGGTCTGTTCAATAAATGCTGTTGGGACAACTGGTTGATAGCCTGCAGAAACAAAAAGATAGACCCACATCTCTCACCATACACTAACATCAAATCTACATGGATAAAAGACCTAAACCTATATCCAGAAACCTTCAAACATTTGGAAGAAAATGTTGGAAATACTCTGCAAGATCTAGGGGTAGGCCCCGACTTCCTGAAAAGGACACCAAAAACAGCAATCAAGACACGAACAAATGAATGTATCTACATCAAACTAAGAAGCTTCTGCACAGCAAGGGAAACAATCAACAAAGTAAAAAAGCAGCCCACAGAATGGGAGAAGATCTTTGCACACTACATAGGTGACATGGGGCTAATCTCCAGAATATACAAACATCTCCAGAACAACCAAAACAAACCACTCAAGAAATGGGCAGACATTTCACAAAGGAACAAACCCAAATGGCAAACAAACATGAAAAAATGCTCAGCTTTCCCTGGCAATAAGGGAAGTACAAATTAAGAAAACAATGAGATACCACCTAACGCCAGTGAGGATGGCTCACATACAAGAAACCACCACCAACACTTGCTGGCGAGGATGTGGGGAAAAGGGAACCCTACTCCACTGCTGGTGGGACTGCAGACTTGTACAGCCTCTATGCGAATCAGTATGGAGAACACTCGAACAACGGAAAGTCTGCATACCATATGATCCAGCAATAGCACTCCTAGGAATATATCCAAAACAACTATTACACAAGAAACCAACATGCACTCCTATGTTCATAGCAGCACAATCAATTGTAAACCATGGAAGTAACCAAAATGCTTATCAGCAGAAGACTGGATAAGAAAGCTATGGTTCATTTACTCCATGAAATACTACTTAGCTTTAAACAAAATGAAAGGCAGTTTTGTAGCCAAAAGGGCCCAACTGGAAACCATAATGCTAAGGGAAATGAGCCAATCCCAGAAGGTTAGATACCACATATTTGCCTTAATTTAAGATGAAATGATGCCAGTTCGAAAAACAGTACCTGTAAATTGTAGTATTATTCCAAGCCCATACAGTCTGTAGCTCATGCAATAAGATATTGTGATGTTACCAATGAACCAACAATCAATGTGAGTCAAACTGCTTATGATCTACATCAAAGAATTGTAAAACCTGATATACTTTTAAGACCCTATGCTACTTGGAAATGGGGTGGGAGAGCAGAGAAATCTTCCATCTGCTTAGAATGTGAGGAAGATGTGAAGTATAACCTATCAGGAATGGAACAAGTAACTCAAACTACAAAGACATATAGGGGGAATCAAGAGCGATCCTGACAATCTCTTAACAGGTCGTACACACAGAGCAGGGGGGCACCCCAGAGTGGAGCAGGTGGACAGGAGGAGGCTTGTATCCCAAGCATGTAGATTCCGCATCCTCACCAAGGACTATCACTACGGGCACCAAGGACTACATCCCAACCGCCAAGAAGAACATAGGGAATTGGAGTGCCTTCAGAGCCTGAGAATTCTGAGGTCATCCACCCCCGTCTGAACCTCCCACATGGGATGGAAGAAGCCCAAATCCTTCCTGGCAGGATCCAAGGTCATCGGAACAACAGCCAGGAGCCCTGAGCGGTCTGCAGAAACAGAAGAACAGTAAACTTCCTTTGGGACTAGGGAGAGGAGCTTTCTCTGATCCTTACTTAGTTCCAACTTTGGATCCCCACCCTCTCCTGCAAGGACCAGAGACCCCATCACCCCCCAAAAAATTAGGATAGAGAACAACAAGGAAAGCCTAGAACCAGGAGGAAATGGTCGGCATGGACTCACACATACCTTACTAGGGAGGACACAAAGATTGGTTACTCCTCACTAAGGCATTGAAGATTTCTCTGCACACCCCTCCTAAAACTGGTCTGCACCTCAACTGTTGACAAATGCCTTGTCAGAGTTATAAGCCAGTTTAGACTATCCTAAAATCTGCCAAGTTCAGCAACATTATGTTTTAACACTATAAACTACTAAATACTCCAATGAAAATAGACACGAGACAGCTGAATAGTACCCTATAGCCATTTTAAGGTGTATAGAAGCCGGTTCCGTGTATAAACTAAAATTGAAATGCCAATGAAGTACTCACAGGATGTGGTTAAGAACTTGCATTTTAATGTACTGATTACTCAATACCATGCCAATTAACTCCATCATGTTGTAAATTGTTGCTGATGTTTTGTTGTGGCTTTTAATTGATTGGGATGATATTCTGCCAGCTCTATTTTCAGACCAGAGATGGTCTCCCCAAGAAACCTGGAGTTTATCTGGACAATAAGATGTTGGACACTATGCAAACTACATGGTTGCTATGAAAGAATCTTGACTTAATTTGAACTGTAATACTGCAACAAGGTGGAACAATCTACCATGGGGGGATGGCATGGGGAGGGTTTGGGGGAATCCCAGAGCCTACGAAACTGTCACGTAATGCAACGTACTTCATAAAAAGAAGTGAGGGAATTGTAACTCAAATAATCCACAAGTCTAATTTTCATTGTAGTTAGACTTCCTCTAGAGCTAATCCATTGTCTAATTTGATCATCATTAATTTCCCACTTTTTACCCACAGCTGTCCAAAGAATAAAAATCCAAAACACATCTAGCCAGAAGGCAGAAAATACAAGCTAAAAATTATGGAACTCTCACAAGTTGGGTACTTAACCAGTAACAGGTGTACTTTTCCTAACATTGGTGAGCTATAGAACTCACATACACTGTCTCTTTCAACCAGTCTTTAAAATGTTTGTGGAGAATGATCATGAAAGCCAACATATGGATTTCAAGTCTGCATGGAAACTTCTCTTTTGACTCCATTTTTATGGACTTTGTGAAGCATCCCACTTCCTACTTCCTCAAACACCTCCACGATGCAGAGAAGCACCAGACTTTCATTTTTGTCTGATCTTCTCCTATCTCGGTATTGAGCGTTTGAGCATTACTCCCACGTTTGTCTACACGAGGAATGTTGCTGGCCAATGCTGACAAATTAACGTCTAGTCCAATGCATGTGTCAGTTTCTCTACCATGCCGTAACAGTAAATAACTTCGGAAGTACTCTCAACATTATGGCTTTTCTAGAAATCACTTGGTCCCTAAATGATGGAAAACAATCCTTACTGACATGTATGCATAATTCCAGTAAGGCAAATCTCACTTGGAATCCACACAGGTCGTCAGAAGCTCCGAGATCAAGAATGATCTACTAGGTGATGCTAGGGAACGCGGGGCTACGCCTAACAGACGAAGCTGTAACAGCCTAATGGAAAATTGAGACATTGAATTTTTAGTAGGAAATGGGCTAAAAGCAGATAACTATTTAAGAACCTTAATGGGGTGAAGTTCATGCTCACACAAGCCATTTTTCTTTACAATTCTTGTTTGCATGTGTGTTTAGGAAGTTTCAGCCCCATGCATATGGAATAATTCTGACATCCTAGTTATCCTTGAAAAAAAGGCCAGCATTGGTTTAGGAATGGGCTACCAACATGGGATATGTTCAGCTCACAATGTACTGGCCTTCAGTATATTAGTTGGAGAGTTAAGATTTTGGACCTGGTGAGGTGGCCTAGCAGTTAAAGTCCTCGCCTTGAATGTGCAGGAATCTCATATGGGCACTGCGTCTAGTCCCAGCGGTCCCGCTTCCCATCCGGCTCGCTACTTGTGGCCTGGGAAAGCAGTTGAAGATGGCCCAAAGCCTTGGGACCCTGCACCCACGTGGGAGACCTGGAGGAGGACCTGGGCTCCTGACTTCAGATCGGCTCAGCTCCAGCTGTTGCGGCCACTTTGCGGTGGGAATCATTGGACAGAAGATTGTCCTCTCTCCTTTCTACATGTCTGGCTTCCCACAAAAAAAAATAAATCTTAAAAAAATATTCTTACTGTAAAGTCAGATTTACACAGAGGATGAGGAGACAGAAAAATCTTTCATTTGCTGAGCCACTCCAAGTGATTGCAACAGTTGGAGTTGAGCCAGGAGCTTCTAGGTCTCCCATGCCAGTACAGGGTCGCAAGGCTTTGGGCTGGCTTTGACTGCTTCCCCAGGTCACAAGCAAGAAGCTGGATGGGAAGTGGAGCAGCCGGGATACAAGTGAGCGAGCAGCCCTGTGGGATCCTGGCACTTGCAAAGGTGTCGACTTTAGTCAATAGGCTACTGCTCCGGGTCCAGTTGGAGATTTGTCACTCAAATGTTTACGGCTAAAGATCCTGATAAGCTATAGAATGCGTTTACATGTAAAATAGTAGCAAGTGAGTACAGCATGGTTTTGCACATGATTTCCTGCACATCTGCAGGTAATTAGTTTAACAGTTGTTCAAATGATAGCAGACACAATCCCTCTGGCAATGTATTTTACTGGAATTGTTCATCTTATTGAGAGTTTCTGGCAGCAAAGCATGATATTCCAACAATTCCTTCATTTTGCTTGACTGAAAAAAAGAAAAAGCTGCCCAGTGACTGCAGTAGACCTTGTTCTTAAGGTAAGATTACCAGGGAACTAAGCAAAAACATACATTCAGAATATTTGATTTGTTGATGTCCGTTTGGCATTGGTAGGGGACTTGTGCATTGTTTTCTGCAATAGAAAACATGGGGCATCACACAGTCAATCTTTCCAAGGCTTCAGGGAACTGGCCTCGCTTCTCCTACCCAACTCTCAGTAGACTGCAACTGAGAATTACAGTCATGTTTTTGGAGTTCTTTGAGGTTAGACAATGTGATTTCAGTCTCTGGTTCTTTCCACAAACCAAAATTTATAGTCAGCACTTATGGATAGTTTTACGCTATTGAATAATTTTCAGTCCTGTAAGAGGTCGGAGAGGATGCTGGCAAATGCTTTCCTCCTATACATCACTCCCAAGTTACTTAGCTCCCCTCAGTACCTTTCCATCAGCATTCCAAGTGCCTCATTTACTCCAACTCCCTGGTTTCTGATGAGATGGAAATAGATATTTTAAGAGGGTCTTCTCTCTCTCTCTCTCTCTCTCTCTCTCTCTCTCTCTCTCTCTCTCTTTCTCTCTCTCTCTCACACACACACACACACAAGAAGTCTTAGTCTATTTCTCCCATGGGAAGGGATGACTGATCAAGAAGAATGGCTGTTTTAAATTTTATTATTTATTTGAAAGAATGGAGGCAAGTAGACACTTGCCTCTTATACTGACTGAAATAAACCAGTCCCCCAAAGACAAATGGTTTCCTTCCTGTTTGTTAGCTAATACAGAGTACAGAAGTGGAATATGACTGAAACTGACACCTTGAGATTTGATTAATGTTTATAACCCTCATCTGTACTCTTGAGAAATAGTGGTTTTTCTACTTACTACTTGTGGAATTCTTTAATGGAGGATTAAACTTGTGGTTATAAACTCAAAGTATGCTGCAGTGAAAAGTTAAACAAAAATTATAAAGGAAGGAGGAGAAAGGGCGAGAGTGTGGCAGAAGGCTAGACAGGTTGGGAAATCTCATTATGCTCTTAACTTTAAGTAAAATACAAGGAATGTATTCCAGTTAAAAAAAACTTTACAAAAAAGAGAGGAGAGTAAGAGAATAGAGAAAGATTTTCTATTAACCGATTTAATCTCAAAATGCCTGCCACAGCATGGGCTAGGTCAGACCAAAGGCAGCTGTCAGATATCCATCCCCAGGTGTATGCGGATGGCAGGAACCTAGCTGTTCAGATTATCACTTGGTTACTTCCAGGGTTCATTAAGATGAAGTTAGTATACTTGGCATATGCTTGCTAAGAGGGAATCTCAACTGAACTTGAACTATGGTTACGCAACAAGGTGGAGGAACCCACCATGGGGGGAGGGTGTGGGGAAGTGTGGGGAGAATCCCAGTTCCTATGAAATTACAACACAATGTAATTAATGAATAAATCTAATAAAAAAAAAACAAAAACAAAACAAAAGCAAAAAAAAAAAGATGAAGTTTAGAGCCCGCAGTTGAAGCGGTATTGGAATCCAGACCCCATGATATGGGCTACAGGAGTCCTCCAGCATCATCTTAATCTCTGCCAACATTTGCCTAGGGATGATATTTTAAACAGTTTAATCATAATAGTAGCAGGAACTAACTTAATCACATGCCTTTAGCAAGTAGGAAAACAAAATGTGAAGCCTGGACTTTGCCACCCAACATCCCTCGCCACAACCTCCCCTGCCCTGGCGCTTTACCTTAGGTTCCCTAGTTTTGGTGTTTCTGCTATGTGAAGTAGGATTCGAGTTACAGCTTTTCCATGAGCCAAAATGAGTTATGAGCACTTCATGTATTTGTCAAGAAACTTCTCTGTGCCTTTGTTTCTCATCTGTTGAATAGGATCACTGATTCCTACCTTCTGAAAGTCAGTGATAGTGTGCTTGGTGTAACACTTGGCATGCAGAACATAGCATTGTTGTTGCCATCTGTGGATCCACTTGCAAAGTATTAATCAGAAATTGGATTCCCTACATATTAAGTGAATATTTCTCAAATTTGAAATCTAAGAATAGGATGGCTTATCTGTAGGTCCCTTAGTTTAGGGACTGCTATGCTGCTGGTTTGACCTACGCACATAGAATGTACATATCAATATGTAATATTGTACCAAAAGACATACTCATAACCCAGGCTCAGAAATGACTAATCAAATCCTCAAACAGCAACAAGTGCTCATATAGACAGTATGAAAAGTACAGGTTCACAAATATTTCTTTTCCACATATATTCTTTATACAATGTTAACATTGTTATGGGAAAATAGCTGAATAGTTCCTTTTGTCCTTGCCAGCAAAGTGACACAACAAGAGGGTAACAGAGCCGGCATTTCTCAACATGCTCCTCTTTATTTTTCTCTAATTTAAATCTAGGCATCCCAGACTGGACGAGCCACACTTTATGGACCTAAACTGCTCAAATAGTGGACAATTACTTAATAAATCCTTCTCCAACTCTCTCCCCCATATCCGGCCACATGCTGTGATGCATGACTGCTGGTCTTGTCTGAAGGCTTCTCTAAGCCAGTGACTCACCATAGCCCTATTACCATGAAGCCAAAGATCAGCAGTCTCCTTATGTACAAACTATCGCTGCAAGTTTGATCAGTTCCTTTATTGCACGAGTAGGTACTGTTTATGACTCAGACAAAACTTTTCTCATGGCAATAACAAAGACAAATTAAGGATAAAGGGCCCGGTGGTGTGGCCTAGCGGCTAAAGTCCTCGCCTTGAAAGCCCCGGGATCCCATATGGGCGCCAGTTCTAATCCCGGCATCACCACTTTCCATCCAGCTCCCTGCTTGTGGCCCGGGAAATCAGTTGAGGATGGCCCAATGCTTTGGGACCCTGTACCTGCATGGGAGACCTGGAAGAGGTTCCTGGTTCCTGGCTTCGGATTGGCGTGCACCGGCCATTGCGGCTCACTTGGGGAGTGAATCATTGAACGGAAGATCTTCCTCCCTGTCTCTCCTTCTCTCTGTATATCTGACTTTGCAATAAAAATAAATAAATCTTTAAAAAAATAATAAAATAAAACAGAAGCCAAGAAGCAGCTCTAGACTTACCAGCCATGGAAAAGGGAGGCGCATGCTTGCAGTCGGCCCTTTGGAACGAATTCAGGATCTTGGGCTGTAACAAAATGAATAAATCTTTTTAAAAAATTAAAGATAAAAATTAACACTCTAAGTAAATGTACTTTTAAACCAAAAACTTTATTTTTTTCCCAACAGTTTTGATAGGTTGGCAGGAGAAGAGTCTACAACAATGTTTGTGTGAGTGCACTTCAAGACACCAATGGGAAAAAATGGAAATTAAGTGCAAGTGCAAAAAAACACTTGAAATCACTGCAGTTTTTAGTAATTTTTTTCAAAAACTTGAAGACCACTGGGTTCATGGATTTTAGGGCTTTTCTTTGCACCAAACTTCTATTTCAATTGCACTTTGCCAGAACTTTTTACCCACTCTTGCAGATGATCTCAAATCCATCAAAGCAAACTATCTCTATGGATTTTTCTTCAACTGAATCTCAGTGGAAGAAAATTCAAGGGTACACAGTACTTACTTCCACCTGATTGTCTAACTTCATAGCAACATTACTATGATACTCAAAATCACCATTACTTTTTCTATTGCTTTAAGATATTGAGATGTGACATCTCATTTCTAGTCAAGTCAGGCTTAATTATTTGGATCTACTCTCACTGATAAGCAGTAAAGCTAAATTTAAAGCATCTTCCTTAGCAACTGAAAAGCTGGCAAAACAGTATCTGGCAAAAACTGACAGGACAAAAAAGAACCTCATGCGATAAAACCTGAGAGCTGCGTTTGTGGGCTCTGTGACCTGAACACATTTGGAAGTGACATTTAGGAGAGGGTCAGACATCAGAGCCCTGTGTCTGCTGGAAGTTGAGAAGCTACTAGCAGACACACTCCCAAAAGTTTCCACTGGACATCAGTTAGAATAAATGAGACACAGCAGAGTCCTCATATACCCTTCCAGCCCGAGATTATATAGCTGTATTTTTAAAGATTTTTCTTTGTAAAGGCAGATCTATACAGAGAAGGAAAAATAGGAAGATCCTCCATCTGCTGATAAAGTGACAATGGCCTGAGCGGAGTTGATGCGAAGCCAGGAGTTAGGAGCTTTTTCTGTGTCCCCAGGCTTTGGGCCATCCTATAGTGCTTTCCCAGGCTGCAAACAGGGAGCTGGATGGGCAGTGGAGCAGCAGACACGCAGTGGCACCCATATGGGATCCTGGTGACTTCCAGGCAAGGATTTAGCCACTAGGCCACTGTGCTGGGTCCTTGGGATCATAGTTTAAGGGAATTAATTTCAAGTCCTGAGCATCAATGAGGGGGTCGCAGGTGGGTAGGGAAGAGGTAAATCCTCTCCAGAGAGGTTAGTTTTCTGAGACCTCCACATTTATTGCTATATACAAACTTGCAAAATAATCTGTATGAAAGATTAGGTACACCAGGAAATAGGATATCAAGAGTGAGAAAAAGCAGAAGTAGATCCATGAATTGCACATTGAGAAACAGTAACCATGGGAAATGTGATCAACATTGTCTTTAAAGCAATAAAATACAAGCAGATTTAGAAGCAGAAGCAAAAGACATGGACTTGAAAATGATCTACTAGAACTTCTGGAAATGAAATTTTATACACAAAGTATTACCAAGTCAATAGATTTAGTCTATTAGACATACTTGATATGGGCAAAGCAGGCAGGCAGTGAGGGACAGGAAGCTGAATACTGCCAACACCCTAGCCATCCACACTGCCATCTCCTCCAGGCTGTTTCCACATGGCCAAAGCCTCAACACACCTGCTCTGCATCCTGCAGCTAAGCCTCACTTTGCATCAGGTACCAGGTGTCCTTAACCACCATAAGGAGCTCACCACACATACTATAGCTACACTCCTTATGCTAGAAGGAAAATGTAACCCCAGCCAGGTGGGGAAATTGTCCCTTTTGAGATTGCCTGCACACATTATCTGAGTGAGGACTGTCCTTTTGTCCTACTGTTCATCTGTCTCTCCTTTGTGTTCTTACTTGTAGATGACAAAAGCCTGCAGTTGAAGTCTAGCTGGGCGGGCGGGGGGGGGGGCTGGCAGGAGCTGAGCCTCTCCAACTACCTCCAGGTCTCCTGAGCACTACAACACCACCAGGAGGCTGCATTTCCCACCATTAGTAAACTGAGATCAAAGACGTTGTAGAGCATGGAGGTGCAAAACATGTCAAGAGACAAACAGAACTCCTGACATGATGGTTGAAAATGAATCCCAACCTGTTTAATCCGAGTTCTAGGATTTCCAGAAAGAAAGACAATGAGCAGAGGTAGTCTGAATTTTCTCCATAGTAACTGTCTACACGTTTTTTTAATGCCAGTTATTTCTTCAAAAGCATCTGATTTTCATGAAAGCAATCACTGGAAAACTATTTTGTTACTTCAAATAAAAATAACAGCATTGTAAAATAACAGACAACAGTTCCTGGGCTTGGGAAAACATAGCACTACACAGGTGAAACATACATAAAGCATATGATGGGGAACAAGAGGCCCTGACCATAGGAGTATCTTCAGCTCGGTAGCAACGAGCAGACAGCAGTTCCCGGGCTTGGGAAAACATAGCACTACACAGGTGAAACATACATAAAGCATATGATGGGGAACAAGAGGCCCTGACCATAGGAGTATCTTCAGCTCTGTAGCAATGAGCAGACAGCAGTTCCCGGGCTTGGAAGCATTTTGCACTTGCATAGGTGTTGCACACAAAAAGGCATACGATGGGGTACAAGAGGCCTAGACCCAATCTCACAGACTCTGCTGTTCCTCTGCCAACAGATCAACCCACAGTTACAACACAAGGGTGCCCACCCGCTCATGTGCATCAGTAAAGTCCTATTGTTCCATAACTCTGGCAGTCTGTACTGCAACCTTGTTCATTGTCACCAAGGTAACTGGTGGTGGCAGCTGCTGATGTACTGGCTATGGTGGTCGCCACTATGCCAGTCTCTTTTATTCTTTATCAGGCCAACAGAGGCCTCTCCGTCAGTCGCAACAGACACAGGCAGGATTCAGGGCAGGGGCTGAAGAACAGCAGAATCACAATTGCCATTCCAGCACGCTGTCAGGGTGCACTGGAACGTGGTGTCATTCACTTCAGAGGTGTTTTCTGTATGTGAGAGAGAAACATGGGGATAACACAGACAGACACAAGCTTCAAATTCAAGGAGCTGAGGTTCACCCATGTGAGCGAGTCCTCAAGTTCAGAGGAATGATGGAACTAATAGATTCCACAGGAATCATTGAATTCCTAAAGAAGGGAAAATGGGGTGCTTGCCAGTCATGTCCAAACCCCACAAAGCTGCCACGTAGAGAAGGTGGGTATTTTCCCTGTGGTAAAACAGGGAAATGATAAGCAAAAGCACGGGCAGAGATTATGCTATTTATAAAGGGAGGGCCAGACCCCCAACAGCTGGGGTCACACACCAGACAGTCTGATAGTCTGGTTATGATAGAAACTGGCAGGAAATGTCAGAACCTGGTGCTCATAGCAGAAAGACAAGATAAAGAGAGGGGTGCTTCACAAATACTAACATACTTACATAATATATAAAGGCCTAATATACCTGCCTGAGGGGGAACCTCTCACGGAGGCCCCAGCAGAGATGGAGAGGGATTCCGAGTGGGACCCTGAGGCTGAGGACCCAGCAGAGGGCTTCCTGAGTGGGACCCTCTCACTGAGGACACAGCACAGAGAGAGGGGAGGTCAGAGGGTTACTCTCGCTGAGGCAAGAGCAGAGGGGCTCCCAAGAGGGACCCTCTCGCTGAGACCCCAGCAGAGAGGGAGGGTGGTCCGAGGGGAAACTTCTTGCTGATGCCCCAACAGAGGGGGTCCCGAGGTGGTACCTCTCTCGCTGAGGCCCCAGGAGAGGTGGTGCCCAGGGGGACCTTCTCGCTGAGGACCCAGCAGAGAGGTAGTGAGACTCAGGGGTCTCTCTCACTGAGGCCCCAGAAGACGGGGTCCTGAGGGGGGCCCTCTGGCTGAGTCCCCAACAGAGAGAGGTTCGGGCTCTGAGGATCTCTCTCGCTGAGGCCCCAGGAGAGGGGTTCCGAGGGGACCATCTCGCTGAGTCCCCAGCAACGAGGAAGGGGTCCCCGGGGGTCCCATTAGCTGAAGCCCAGGTAGAGAGAGAGGGCGGTCTGAGGAGGACCATCTCACTGAGACCCAGGCAGAGGGGCTCACAAGATGGATCATCTTGCAGATGCCCTAGCAGATTTAGAGGGGATAGGGGGGCCAAGGGTCCCTCTCACTGAGGCCCCAGCAGAGTAGGTCCCGAGTGGGACCTTCTCGCTGAGGCCCCAGGAGGCAGAGAGACAGACAGAGAGGGCAGCCGATGGTCCTTCTCCCTGAAGCCCCAGCAGACTGGGTCCCGAGGGGGAACCTCTAGCTGAGGCCCGAGCAGCGAGGAAGGGAGGGTCCGAGGGGAACCTTCTTCCTGAAGCCCCAGCAGAGTGGGTCTCAAGGGGGACCCTCTTGCTGAGGCCCCAGCAGAGGAGGTCCCAAGGTGGACGATCTTACTGTGGCACCAGCAGAGGTGGTCCCGAGGGAAAACCTCTCGCTCTGGACCCAGCAGAGGGGTTTGCGAGGGGAACCCTCTCTCTGCGGCCCCAGCAGCGAGGGAGGGGAGCGCCGGGGTCCCTTTCGCTGAAGCCCAGCAGAGGGGCTCCAGAGTGTGACCCTTTTGTTGAGGCTCCAGCAGAGACAGAGGGGTTATATGAGAGGGGTATCCTCTTCCTGAGGCCCGAGAAGATGGGGTGCCCGACGGTTACCTTCCTGCTGAGGCTGAACAGAGAGGGAGGGCGTGTCCGAGGGGGACGCTGTCACTGAGGTCCCAGCAGAGATGGAGGGGTGCTCGGGGGTTCGTCTCGCTGAGGCCCCAGCAGCTAGGGAGGGGGGCTCTGGGAGTCCCACCCGCTTAGGCCACAGCAGACGGGGTCCCGAGGGGGACCCTCTCTCAGAGGCCCCAGCAGAGATAGAGGCTCTGGCTGGGAGGGTCCCTCTCGCTGAGGCCCCAGCACAGAGGGTCCCCAGGGGGATAATCTTGCTGTGGCCCCAGTAGAGGTTGTCCCGAGTGGGACCCTCTTGCTGAGGCCCCAGCTGTGAGGGAGGGAGGGTGAAGGTGACCCTCACCCTGAGGACCCAGCAGATAAGGAAGTGGGCTCCGGGGGTGCATCTCGCTGAGGCCCCAGCACAGGGCGTCCTGAGGGGGTATCCTCTCACTGAGGACCCAGCAGAGAGGGTAGGTGGCACCAGGGGTCCCTCTCACTGAGGCCCCAGCAGAGGGATTCCAGAGGGGGACCCTCTCGCTGAGGCCCCAGCAGCGAGGGATGGGTTGCCGGGGGTCCCTCTAGCTGAAGCCCAGGCAGAGGGGCTCCAGAGTGTAACCCTCTCATTGAGGCTCCAGCAGAGATGGAGGCGGTGTCCGAGGGGGACCCTCTTCCTGAGGCCCGAGGAGAAGGGGCCCCGAAGGGTACCTTCTCGCTGAGGCTCCAGCAGAGAGGGAGGGGGCGTAAGAGGGGGACCCTCTCACTGAGGCCCCAGCAGAGATGGAGGGGTGCTGGGGTCAGTATCACTGAGGCCCTAGCAGCGAGGGAGGGGGGCTCTGGGGGTCCCTCTCGCTTAGGGCCCAGCAGGTGGGGTTCCGAAAGGGACCCTCTCTCAGAGGCCACAGCAGAGATTGAGTCTCTGGCTGGGAGGGTCCCTCTCGCTGAGGCCACAGCAGAGAAAGGGTCCCTCTCGCTGAGGCCCCAGCAGAGGTTGTCCCGAGTGGGACCCTCTCACAGAGGCACCAGCAGAGAGAGGGAGGGTCCGAGGAACACGCTTTCACAGAGCCACCAGCAGAGGAGCTCCCCAGGGTGACCCTCTCACTGTGGCCCCAGCAGCTAGTAGGTGGGCTGTGGTGGTCCCTCTTGCTGAGTCTGCAGCAGTGGAGTCCCGAGGGGGACCCTCTCGCTGAGGCCCCAGCAGAAACAGACAGAGAGAGAGAGGAAGACGATGGTCCCTCTCACTGAGGCCCCAGCAGAATAGGTTCAGAGCGGGACCCTCTCGCTGAGGCACCAGCAGCGTGAGGGTCCCTCTTGCTGATGCCCCAGCTGAGGGGGTCCCAAGGGGGACACCCTCGCTGAGGTCCCAGCAGACAGAGATGTGCGGTCCGAGGGGGCACCCTCTCGCTGAGGCCCCAGCAGAGGAGGTACCAAGGTGGACAATCTCGCTGAGGCCCCAGTACAGGGGGTCCCGAGTGGTCTCTTTTGCTGAGGCCCCAGCAGTGAGGGAGGAGTCGCCAGGGGTCTCTCTCTCTGAGGCCCCAGCAGAGGGGGTCCCTATGGAGACCCTCTCGCTGAGGCCTCAGCAGAGAGAGGGGGGATAGGGTCCCACTCCCTGAGGCCCCAGCAGAGAGAAGGGGGAGTCCAAGTGCTAACTTCTCTTGGGTCCCCAGCAAAGAGAGAGAGAGAGAGGGGTGCCAAGTGTCCCTCTCTCTGAGGCCCCAGCAGAGTGGGTCCCTATGGAGACCCTCTCGCTGAGGCCCCAGTAGAGGGTGTCTCAAGCGAGTTCCTCTCGATGAGGCCCCAGCAGAGATAGAGGCTCTGGCTGGGAGGGTCCCTCTCGCTGAGGTTCCAGCACAGAGACAGGGTCCTTCTCGCTGAGGCCCGAGTAGAGGTTGTCCTGAGGGGGACCTTCTCACTGAGGTCCCAGCAGTTAGAGAGGGAGGGTCCGAGAGTGACCCTCTCGCTGAGTCCCCAGCAGAGTGAGTCCCCAGGGTGACCCTCTCGCTGAGGCCCCAGCAGAGAGAAAGGGGGGTCTGAGAAGGAACCTCTCGCTGACACCAGCAGAGTGGGTTCCGAGGTGTACCTTCTTGCTGAGGTTCCAGCGGAAAGGGAGGGGGTGTCCCACTGGGGACCCTCTTGCTGTGGACCCAGCAGAGATGGAGGGGTGCTTGGGAGTCCTTCTCGCTTAGGCCGCAGCAGCAGAGGGGGGCGCTGGGGGACCCTCTCGCTGAAACGCCAGCAGAGGGGGTCTCAAGGGAGTCCTTCTCAATGAGGCCCCAACAGATGGGATCCCGAGGGGACCCTCTCGCTGAGGCCCCATCAGAGAGAGAGAGAGAAAGGGTGTGGTTGTGAGTCCCTCTCGCTGAGGCCCCATCAGAGAGAGAGAGAAAGGGGGTGGTTGCGAGTCCCTCTCACTGAGGCCCTGGCATCAAGTGAGTGGGGCTCTGGGGTGCCTCTCACAGAGGACCCAGCAGAGAGGTAGTGGGACTCAGGGGTCCCTCTCACTGAGGCCGCAGAAGATGGGGTCTTGAGGGGGACCCTCTGGCTGAGTCCCCAACACAGAGAGAGTGTTGGGCTCTGAGGATCTCTCTTGCTGAGGCCCCAGCAGAGAGTGTAGGTGGCACTAGGGGTCCCTCTTGCTGAGGCCCCAGGAGAGGGATTCCAGAGGGGACCATCTCACTGGGGCCCCAGCAGCGAGGAAGAGGTCCCCGGGGGTCCCACTAGCTGAAGCCCAGGTAGAGAGAGAGGGGGGTCCGACGAGGACCATCTCGCTGAGACCCAGGCAGAGGGGCTCACGAGATGGACCATCTTGCAGATGCCCCAGCAGATAGGGAGGGGATGGGGGGGCCAAGGGTCCCTCTCACTGAGGAACCAGCAGAGTGGGTCCCCAGGGGACCGGCTCTTGTGGCTCATTTGGAGAGTGAATCATCGGACAGAAGATCTTTCTCTCTGTCTCTTCTCCTCTCTGTATATCTGACTTTGGAATAAAATACATAAATCTGTTTAAATAAAAAAAAAGGTAGGGCAGCATGGGGCACCCTCGTGGCCACCAGGACTCACTGCAGGATGCTCATCCAAGGCTCTCCTGCCAAATCAATGGAAATACCCCAGCTCAGAGAGGCATTTACTCTCAATGACACTCTTTTTAGAGCTTGCACACAAGTCCCATGACGGAAGCCATATGCATGCCCTGGGGGTCTGCCTTGACAGCTAAAAGCAGTCTAGAGTCACAGCACAGCACACAGCATACTCCCTCGCAGGAGGCTAGCAGCTTTCTGTCTTTTCCTTCCTCCCTCCTGCCTCCCTCTGTCCTCTTTTCTTGGAAGCACAGAGGAACAGAGAGGGAGAGACAGAATCTTTCTTGCCTCTGCTGGCTCACATCCCCAACGACCACCACCAGAGCCAGCTGTGGCTGGGTCAGGACAAGCCCAGGACCCAGGAGCTCCCTCCAGATCTCCCAAAGGGGCACAGGGGCACACGGGCACAGGGACACAAGCCCCTGCAGCATCCTCCGCTGCTCTCCCAGGAGGATCGGCAGGGAGCTGGACTGCAGGGGAAGCAGCCAGGATTTGAAGCAGCATCCATACAGGCCATCCACCTGGCAGGCTGAGGCTTGACCCACTGGGACAATGCCCTGCACCACACCACACCACACCACACCACACACAACACACACCACACCACACCAATCCTTGCTGGACCCTTCAGCAGCTCCTTCACCAGGCTGCTGAAGGTGCCTGTCCCCCTGCCTTGCACAACTTATGCCGTTCCGTACTGTGAGAGCGGCCAGTACAGACGAGGGATCCAGGCATGTTGCTACTCTACCTGTCCTGGGGAGAAGGACCTCTGTGAAGAACAGATGTCAGCTGTTGGGATGTCTTGTGGAAGATGGCACATCAGCGGTGGCCAACGGTCCACAGCTGACCACCAGGAGAAAGAGTCTTGAATCCAGAAGGATCCATGGAGGAGGGTGAAGCACTCCCTGGTGAACAAGAGGGCAGCAGCATCTGGCTGGAGGCTGTGAGGCCAAATTCCTGCCTCCAAAGCACATGACAGGGATGGCTGACCCCTCAAGTGCTAGCTAGAGATAGGAAAGGCAGCTTTGTGCACCCTGTTGTGTGCAGGAAGCACAGGCCCTGAAAGCCCTACATTGTGCGGGCCTTGGTGTCTCCCCAGCCATCATCATATGTGCTGGGCAGTAGGGCTGCATGTTGCAGGGTGCTTTCTTTAGCAGCTAGGGCCTGGGACTTCCTATTGCAGATGGCTGGTGACCTCTGGTGCCTACTTGCCCATCCACCTGGCTCCTGGCTTAGGAGCCCACATGCCCAGACACCACTCAGCTAGGCCAAGGCAGGCCGAGTAGTGTATCACCCTAACCACCACCCAACACATGCAAAAATACATGAAGCCGGGGCCCATCAGTGTGGCCTAGTGGCCAAAGTCCTTGCCTTGAATGCACCGGGATCCCATATGGGCACCGGTTCTAATCCCGGATGCTCCACTTCCCATCCAGCTCCCTGCTTGTGGCATGGCAAAGCAGTCGAGGACGGCCCAAAGCTTTGGGACCTTGCACCCACATGGAAGACCCGGAAGAGGTTCCAAGTTCCCATCTTCGGATTGGCGTGCACCAGCCATTGCGGCTCACTTGGAGAGTGAATCATTGGACGGAAGATCTTCCTCTCTGTCTCTCCTCCTCTCTGTATCTCGGACTTTGTAATAAAAAAAAAAAAAAGGTCCATGAAGCCCTCTTGGCAGCCTATCAACTAGCTGCTCCACTTGCCAAGAATCCCCGGAGCCTGCATCTCAGGGTGCTCTGTGAGTAATGGGGGTGGCGGTAAGGTTTCCCAGGACCTCATCTGGCCAAGTACAACCCCAGTGGGCTGGTCTTTAACACCAGCTCTCAGAGGGCTCTGAGGACGCAGGCATGGGACTCCAGCTCCCTGAGGGCCTGTGGGCATGCTGATGTGGGGTCCAACTCCCAGGGTTCTTTAAGTGCCCTGCTGTTAAAGGCACCCTGACACTTCCTATCACAGAGGCCTGGGCTGATGCTAGGCCCCAAACGTCCTCCTCCCTCCCGGGCTTTGGTATGTGGGCTGTTCGGCCTTGGAGCCTTGATCTTTCAACAACACGTGTACCAGAATACTGTCCGGGACCCCCACCTGATGCTAGGATGGCTCGGGTTGGACTGTCTAGAGGTGAGAAGGCCTGAGCCCACCAGGGGTAGAAAGGGCAGCTTGGGGCCCGGTGCCATAGTCTAGCAACTAAAGTCCTCGCCTTGGACGAGCCTGGATCCCATATGGGCACCGGTTCTAATCCCGGCTGCTCCACTTCCCAACCACATCCCTGCTTGTGGCCTGGGAAAGCAGTCGAGACGGCCCAAAGCTTTGGAAACTTGCACCCACATGGGAGATCTAGAAGAGGCTCCAGGTTCCTGGCTTTGGATCGGCATACACCAGCCATTGTGGCTCACCTGGGGAGTGACTCATCAGACGGAAGATCTTCTTCTCTGTCTCTCCTCCTCTCTGTATATCTGACCTTGGAATAAAATAAATAAATGTGTAAAAAAAAAAAAAAAAAGAAGAAAAGAAAAGAACGAACGAACGGCGGCTTTGGGCGACCTCTCGTGGCCACCAGCACTCAGTGCAGGACGCTCATCCAAGGCTCTCCAGCATGGATGAAGGTTCTCTGTTGCAGGACACCAGCAGGAAGGAGCGTCCTCTGCTGGCAGACCCAAAAAGAGAGGAGGGTCCTCTGCTGCAGGACCCCAGCAGAAATGAGGGTCCTCTACTGCCGAACGCCAGCATAGAGGAGGATTCTCGGAAGTCGGACCCAACAGAGAGGATGGTCATCTGGTGCTGGAATCCTAGCAGAAAAGAAGGTCCTCTGATGCTGGACTCAGCAGAGACGAGGGTGCTCTGCTTCTGGACCCCAGCAGAGAGGAGGGTCCTCTGCTGCTGGGCCACAGCAGAAGATGAGTCTTCTCTGGTGTTGCACTACAGCAGACAGGAGGGTCCTCTGCTGCCAGATCCCAGCAGAGAGGAAGGTCCTCTGCTGCTGGACCCCAGCAGTGAGGAGGGTCCTCTGCTGCTGGACCCAATCAGAGAGGGGGGTCCTCTGGTGCCGGACCCCAGGAGCAGAGGAGGGTAATCTGGTACCAGACGCCAGCAGGGAGGTGGTTAATGTGGTGCCGGACACCAGCAGAGGGAGGAAGGTCCTCTGCTGCTGGACCTCAGCAGTGAGGATGGTCCTCTACTGGAGGACCCAATTAGAGAGGGGGGTCCTCTGGTGCCGGGCCCCAGCAGCAGTTGAGGGTCCTGTGCTGCAGGACACATGCAGAAAGGGGAGTCTTTTGGTGCCGGACCCAAGCAGCAGAGGAGGGTACTCTGATGCAGGACCCTAGGAGCAGAGGACGGTCCTCTGGTGCCAGACGACAGCAGGGAGGAGGGTCCTGTTGTACCGGACCCCAGCAGCAGAGGAGGATCCTCTGGTGCCGGAACCCAGCAGAGAGAGATTCCACTACTGTCGGACCCCAGCAGAGAGGAGGCTCCTTTGCTGCAGGAACACAGCAGAGAACAGGGTCTTCTGCAGCCACACCCCAGCAGAGGGGAGGGTACTCTGATTACGAACACCTGCAGCGGAGGGGGGTCTTCTTCTGCTGTACCCCAGCAGAGACCAGGGTCCTCAGCTGCCTGTCCCCGGTAGGAAGGAGTGTCTTCTGGAGCCTGACCCAAGCAGAGAGGTCCTCTCCTGCTTCCTCTCTTTGGTGTTCAGCAGGATTGGAGGGTCCTTGGCTGCTGGACTCCAGCAGAGAGAAGGGTCCTCTGCAGCATTTTACTCGCTGGACCCTAGCACAGACGAGGGTCCTCACGTGCTAGACACAGCAGAGAGGAACGTCATATGGTGCCGAACCCAGGCAGAGAGGTGGGTCCTCTGCTGCTTCCTCTTTGTTTTGGCAGAGCAGAGAGGAGTGTCCTCTGATGCTGGATCACAGAAGAGAGGAGGGTCCTCTGCTGCTTCCTCCCTGCTGGGGTCCAGCAGAGGAGGTCCACTGCTTCTGGACCCCAGCAGTGAGTGGGACCTCTGCTCCTGGACCCCAGCAGAGCGAAGGGTTCTCTGTTGCCAGACCCCAGCAGAAGAAGGGGTCCTCTGCTCCCCGACCACAACAGAAGAGGAGGGTCATCTGCTGAGGCCTCTCTTTAAAGTCCATGAGGAAACGAGGGTCCTTTAGAACTTCTTCTCTGCTGAGGTCTGCTGAGGTCTGTTGCCGGACCCCAGCAGCAGAGGAGGGACCTCCACTGCTGAACCCCAGCAGGGAGGTGGGTCCTTGGCTGCCAGGCCCCAGCAGGGAAGTGGGTCCTCTGTTGCCAGACCCCAGCAGAGAGGAGTGTTCTGTGCTGCGAGACCCAGCAGAGAGCATGGTCCTCTGCTGCCGGACCCCAGCAGAAGAGGAGGTTCCTCTGCCGCATCCTCTCTTTGGGGTCGAACAGGAGTTGAGTGTCCTTTGTACTTCCTCTCTGCTGGGGTCCAGCAGCAGAGGAGGGTCCTATGCTGCAGGTGTCCCACAGGAGAGTAGGAACTCTGCTGCTTAAACCCAGCAGAAGTGGTGTGTCATCTGCTGCAGGACCCCAGCAGAGTGGAGGTTCCTGTGCTGCTTCCTCTGGTGCTGGACCCCAGCAGAGAAGAGGGTCCTCTTGTGCTAGACCCATGCAGAGAGGGGGTTCTCTGCTGCCGGAAACCATCAGAGAGGCGGCTCCTTTGCTGCTACCTCTCTGCTGGGGTCCAACAGAGTGGAGGGTCCTCTGTTTCCAGACCCCAGCAGCAGAGCAGGGTGCTCTGGTGCTGGAAAACAGCAGGGAGTAGGGTCCTCTGCTGCCGGCACCATCAGCAGAGGTGGGTCCTCTGGTGCCAGAACCAAGCTACAGAGGGGGGTCCTCTGCTACCAGACCCCAGCAGCAGTAGAGCATCCTCTTCTTCCGTAAAACAGCAGGGAGAATGGTTCTCTGCTGCCAGACCCCAGCAGCAGAGGAGGGTCTTCTGGTGCCGGACACCAGCAGCAGAAGGGGGCGTCACTGGTGCGGGAACAGAGCACAGAGTAGGGTACTCTGCTGCCAGACCCCTGCAGAGAGCAGGATTCTGCGCTGCAGGACCCCAGAAGAGAAAGAGGGTCCTCTCGTGCTAGACCCCAGGAGAGGAGGGTGCTCTGCTGGGGGTCTCCAGCACGTAGGAGGGTCATCCTGTGCTGGACCCCAGCACAGAGGGGTGTCATCTGGTGAAACACCCCAGCACAGAGAAAGATCCTCTGTTGCTGGACCCCAGCAGAGAGGGAGGTCCTCTGGTGCCAGACCCCAAAAGCAGAGGAGGGTCATCTACTGCCAGACCACAGTAGGGAGGAGTGTCCTCTGCTGTCTGACCTGAGCAGTAGAGGATTGAACTCTGGTGCCGGGCCCCAGCAGAGATGAAGGTCCTCTGCTGCTCGAGCAAGCTGAGAGGAGGGTCCTCTGGTGCTGGACCCCAGCAGAGAATGGTGTCCTCTGTTGATGGACCCCAGCAACAGAGGAGGGTTCTCTGTTGCTGGACGCCAGCAGAGTGTAGGGTGTTGTTGTGCCGGACCCCAGCAGAGAGGAGGGACTCTGCTGCCGTACCAAGGCAGGGAGGAGGGTCCTCAGCTGCAGGAATCCAGCAGAAGAAGGGTCCTCTGCTGCCAGACCCCAGCAGCAGAGGGGGTCCTCTGGTGCCGGACCCTAGCATCAGAGGGGAGTCCTGTGCTTCCAGAAACCAACAGCAGAGGGAGGAACTCTGCTGCTGGACCCCAGCAGAACATGGGTGTTGTCTGCAGCCAGAACCCAGCAAAAGGAGTGTCATTTGCTACCAAACCCCAGCAGGACAAGGGGGTCCTCTGGTACCGAAACCCAGCAGCAGAGGAGGGTTCTTTGCTGCCAGACCCAAACAGCATAAGGGGGCTCTCTGCTGCCGGAATCCAGCAGAGAGGACTTCCTCTGCTGCCGGACATTAGGAGAGAGCATAAGGGGGTTCTCTGCTGCTGGACTCCAGCAGAGAGGACTTCCTCTACTGCTGGACATCCATAGAGAGGAGGGTCCTCTGCTGCAGGACGCCAGTAGAAGAGTAGGATCCTCTGCGTGTCCTCCCTTTGGGGTCCAGCAGGGAACAAGGTTCCTCTGCAACTTCCCCTATGCTGTGGTCCAGCAGCAGAGGCGGGTCCTCTGCTGCAGGGGTCCAGCAGGAGAGGAGGGTCCTTTGCAGCTACCTCTCCACTGGGGTCCAGTAGCAGAGGTGGGTCCTCTGCTGCCGCACCCCAGCAGCAGAAGGAGGCAATCTAGTGCTGGACCCCAGCAGAGTGGAGGGTCCTCTGCCGCTGGACCCCAGTAGGAGAGGAGAGTACTTGGGTACTGCACCACAGCAAAACAAGGTGTTCCTCTGATTCGGACCCTAGCAGCAGAGGGGAGTTCTCTGCTGCAGGAACCCAGCAGAAGGAGTGTTCTCTGCTGCCATTCTCCAGGAGCATACGGAGGTCCTCTGGTGCTGGACCCCATCAGCAGAGGGGGATCTTCTGGTGCCGGACGCCAGCAGCAGAGGAGGGTCCTCTGGTGCTAGACCCCAGCAGAGAGGGTTGTCATCTGGTTTCAGACAACAGCAGCAGTGGTGGATGCTCTGCTGCTGTACCCAGCAGAGAGGGTGGTCCTCTGCCACCAGACCCCACCTGGGAGGAGGGCCCTCTTGCCTCGGGAACCCAGCAGGGAGGAGGGTTTTCTGGTGCCAGACCCCAGCAGCAGAGGAGGTCCACTGGTGCCGGACCCCAGCAGCAGAAGAGGGTCCTCTGCTGACGGACCCCAGCAGGGAGGAGGATCCTCTGCTGCAGGAAACCAGCAGAAACAGGGTCCTCATCTGTCGGATCCCAGCTGAAGATTAGGGTCCTGTGCTTTGTCCTCTCTTTGGGGTCCAGCAGGAGATGAGTGTCCTCTGCAACTTCCTCTCTGCTGTGGTCCCATAGCAGAGGAGACTCCTCTAGGCTGGAGTTCAGCAGCTGAGAAACCTCCTCTCTGCTGTGTCAGGCAGGAGATGATGCGGCTCTGCTGCTGGGATCTGACAGCAGGAGAGGAGGGTCCTCTGCTGCTGGAACAGGAAAGAAGAGGAGGGTCCTCTGTTGCAGGACTCCAGCTGAGAGGAACGTCCTCTGCTGCTTCCTTTCTGCTGCACTCCAGCAGAGAGAAGGGTTCTCTCATGCTAGACACCAGCAGAGAGGATGGTCCTCTGCTGCTTCCTCTCAGCTGGGGTCCAGCAGAAGAGTAGGGTCCTCTGCTGTCGGACGCAGCAGCAGTGGAGGGTCTTCTAATGCCGGGCCCCAGCAGAGAGGAGGGTATTCTGCTGCTCCACCCCAGCAGAGAGGAGGGTCCTCTGGTGCTGGACCCAAGCAGAGAGGGGTGTCCTCTGGTGCCCGATCCAAGCAGCAGAGGGGGTTCTGTTTTGCTGGACCTCAGCAGAGAGGGGGGTCCTCTGGTGCCTGACCCAACAGGTGACGGGGGTCCTCTGGTGCCAGACCACAGCAGTGAGGAGGGAGGACCTCCACTCCTGTAAGCCAGCAGAAGAGGGGGGTCCTCTGCTGCCAGACTCAACAGAAGGAGGGTCATTTGCTGCCAGACCCAGTAACATAGAAGGGTCCTTTGGTGTCGCACCCCAAGAGCAGAGGGGGTTCTCTGCTGCCGCACCCCAGCAGCAGAAGGCGGTCCTCTGGTGCTGGACCCCAGCAGAATGGAGTGTCCTCTGCTGCCGGAACCCAGCAGAAGGAGGGTCCTCCGCTGCCAGATCGCAGCAGCAAAGGAGGGTTATGTGGTGCCGGACACCAGCAAGAGAGGGGATCCTCTGGTGCCGGGCCCCACCAACAGAGGAGGGTCTTCTGCAGCCGGACCACAGCAGGGAGGAGGTTTCTCTCATTGCGGGCTTCAGCAGGGACAATGGTCCTCTACTGCCGGACCCCAGCAGCCGGGGAGGGTCATCTGGTACCACACCCGAACAGCAGATGAGGGTCCTCTGCTACCAGAACACAGCAGAAGGAGGGTCCTCTGCTGCCAGACCCCAGCAACAGAGGGCGGTCCTCTGGTGGCAGACCCCAACAGCTGAGGGGGGTCTTCTGGTGCCCGACCACAGCAGCAGAGGGAGGACCTCCACTCCTGGACACCAGCAGAAGAGGGGGGTTCCTCTGCTGCCAGACCCAGTAGCAGAGGCGGGTCCTTTGGTGTCGGACCCCAAGAGCAGAGGGGGTTCTCTGCTGCCACACCCCAGCAGCAGAAGGTGGTAATCTGGTGCTGGACCCCAGCAGAGTGGAGGGTCCACTGCCGCTGGACCCAGCAGGAGAGGAGAGTACTTGGGTACTGCACCACAGCAGAACAAGGTGTTCCTCTGGTGCCGGACTCTAGCAGCAGAGGGGAGTTCTCTGCTGCAGGAACCCAGCAGAAGGAGTGTTCTCTGCTGCCATTCTCCAGGAGCATACGGAGGTCCTCTGGTGCTGGACCCCATCAGCAGAGGGGGATCTTCTGGTGCCGGACGCCAGCAGCAGAGGAGGGTCCTCTGGTGCTAGACCCCAGCAGAGAGGGTTGTCATCTGGTTTCAGACAACAGCAGCAGTGGTGGATGCTCTGCTGCTGTACCCAGCAGAGAGGGTGGTCCTCTGCCACCAGACCCCACCTGGGAGGAGGGCCCTCTTGCCTCGGGAACCCAGCAGGGAGGAGTGTTTTCTGGTGCCAGACCCCAGCAGCAGAGAAGGTCCGCTGGTGCCGGACCCCAGCAGCAGAAGAGGGTCCTCTGCTGACGGACCCCAGCAGGGAGGAGGATCCTCTGCTGCAGGAAACCAGCAGAAACAGGGTCCACATCTGTCGGATCCCAGCCGAAGATTAGGGTCCTGTGCTTTGTCCTCTCTTTGGGGTCCTGCAGGAGATGAGTGTCCTCTGCAACTTCCTCTCTACTGTGGTCCCATAGCAGAGGAGACTCCTCTAGGCTGGAGTTCAGCAGCTGAGAAACCTCCTCTCTGCTGTGTCAGGCAGGAGATGATGCGGCTCTGCTGCTGGGATCTGACAGCAGGAGAGGAGGGTCCTCTGCTGCTGGAACAGGAAAGAAGAGGAGGGTCCTCTGCTGCAGGACTCCAGCTAAGAGGAACGTCCTCTGCTGCTTCCTTTCTGCTGCACCCCAGCAGAGAAGGGTCCTCTCATGCTAGACACCAGCAGATAGGATGGTCCTCTGCTGCTTCCTCTCAGCTGGGGTCCAGCAGAAGAGTAGGGTCCACTGCTGTCGGACGCAGCAGAAGTGGAGGGTCTTCTAATGCCGGGTCCCAGCAGAGAGGAGGGTATTCTGCTGCTCCACCCCAGCAGAGAGGAGGGTCCTCTGGTGCTGGAACCCAGCAGAGAGGGGTGTTCTCTGGTGCCCGATCCAAGCAGCAGAGGGGGTTCTCTTTTGCTGGACCTCAGCAGAGAGGGAGGTCCTCTGGTGCCTGACCCCAACAGCTGAGGGGGGTCCTCTGGTGCCGGACAACAACAGTGAGGAGGGAGGACCTCGACTCCCGGAAACCAGCAGAAGAGGGGGGTCCTCTGCTGCCAGACCCAACAGAAGGAGGGTCCTTTGCTGCCAGACCGAGTAGCATAGAAGCGTCCTTTGTTGTCGCACCCCAAGAGCAGAGGGGGTTCTCTGCTGCCGCACCCCAGCAGCAGAAGGCGGTCCTCTGGTGCTGGACCCCAGCAGAGTGGAGTGTCCTCTGGTGCCAGACCGCAGCAGCAGAGGAGGGTCATGTGGTGCCGGACCCCACCAACAGAGGAGGGTCTTCTGCAGCCTGACCGCAGCAGGGAGGAGGGTTCTCTCATTTCAGACTTCAGCAGGGAGGAGGTCCTCTGGTGCCGGACCCCAGCAGCAGGGGAGGGTCATCTGGTACCACACCCGAGCAGCAGATGAGGGTCCTCTGCTGCCATATCCCTGCAGGGAGGAGGGTCCTCTGCTACCAGAACACAGCAGAAGGAAGGTCCTCTGCTGCCACACCCCAGGAACAGTTGGGGGTCCTCTGGTGGCAGACCCCAGAAACAGAGGGGGGTCCTCTGGTGCCCGACCACAGCAGTAGAGGGAGGACCTCCACTCCCTGACACCAGCACAAGAGGGGGGTCCTCTCCTGCCAGACCCAGTAGCAGAGGCGGGTCCTTTGGTGTCGGACCCCAAGAGCAGAGGGTGTTCTCTGCTGCCGCACCCCAGCAGCAGAAGGCGGTCCTCTGGTGCTGGACCCCAGCAGAGTGGAGGGTCCTCTGCCGCTGGACCCCAGCAGGAGAGGAGAGTCCTCAGGTACCGGACCACAGCAGCACAAGTGGTTCCTCTGCTGCCGGTCCCTAGCAGCGGGGGTCCTCTGGTGCCGGAACCCAGTAGCAGTGAGGGGTCCTCTAGTGCCAGAAACAGCAGCACAGGGAGGACCTCTGCTTCCGGACTCCAGCAGCAGAGAGGGGTCCTCTGCTGCAGAAACCCAGCAGAAAGAGGGTTCTCTGCTGTAGGACACCAGGAGCATAGGGGAGTTCTCTGGTGCTGGATCCAAAGCAACAGAGGGGGGTTTTCTGTTGCCGGACGCTAGCAGCAGAGGAGGGTCTTCCTCTGCCGAACGCCATTAGAAGAGGGTCACCTGCTGTTTCCTCTCTTTGGGGCCCAGTCGGGGAGGAGGGTCCTCTTCAACTTCCTCTGTGCTGTGGTCCAGCAGCAGAGGAGGGTCCTCTGGTGCTGGACCCCAGTAGAAGAGTAGGGTCCTCTGCAGTGTCCTCGCTTTGGGGTCCAGTACTCAACGAGGGTCCTCTGCAACTTCCCCTCTGCTGTCGTCCAGCAGCAGAGCACAGAGTCCAGCAGAGGAGGGTCCTGTGCTGCTGGACCCCAGAAGCAGAAGGCAGTCCTCTGGTACTGGACCCCATCAGCAGGGGACGTTCCTCTGCTGCCGGACCACAGCAGAAAGGAGGGTCCTAGGCTTCCGGTCCCCAGCAAAGAGGATCGTACTCTGCTGCCGGAACTTTGCAGAAGAAGGTGGTCCTCTGCTGCCGGACGCAAGTAGCAGAGGAGGATCCTCTGCTGCTTCCTCTCTGCTGGGGGCAATGAATAGGCGGGTCCTCAGGTACTGGACCCCAGGAGAGATGTGGGTCCTCTGCTGTCTGACCCAAAGAGGGGGGAGGTTCTCTGCTGCCAAACAACAGCACAGAGGATATTCCTCTGGTACCGGACCACTGCAGAGAGGAGGGTCCTCTGCTGCTGGAGCCAGCAGAGAGAGGTGGGTACTATGCTTCTGGACACCAGTAGAAGAGGAATGTCCTCTGCTGCGTCCTCTCTTTGGGGTCCAGCAGGGAGGAGTGTCCTCTGCTGCAGGGGTGCAGCGTCCTCTGCTGCCAAACCCCGGTAGCAGAGGTGGGGTCCTCTGGTGCCGGACGCCAACAGAGAGGAGTGTCCTCTGATGCTTCCTCTCTGCTGAGGTTCAACAGAGGAGTACCTCTGCTACCGGATCCCAGCTGCTTAGGAGGGTCTTCTGGTGCCGGACCCCAGCAGAAGGGGGGTGTTCTCTGCTGCCGCACCCCTTAGCAGAGGAAGGTCCTATGCTGCCAGACCACAGCAGAGGAGTTTCCTCTACTGCCGGAACCCAGCAGAGAGGAGGGTCCTCCTCTTTGTCCTCTCTTAGGGGTCCAGCAGGAGACGAGTGACCTCTGTAACTTACTCTCTGCTGTGGTCCAGCAGCAGAGGATGATCCTCAGAGGCAGGGGTCCAGCAGTAGAGGAGGATCCTCTGCTGTATGAATCCAGCAGCTGAGTAGTGTCCTCTAATGCTGGACCCGAGGAGTAAGGAGGGTCCCTGCTGCTCGACCCCAGCAGAGACTAGGGTACTCTGGTTTTGGACATCAGCAGAGAGGGGTGTCCTCTGGTGACGGACCCCAACAGAGAGGAGTGTCCTCTGCTGCCGCACCCCTTAGCAGAGGAGGGTCCTATGCTGCCAGACCACAGCAGAGGAGTTTCCTCTACTGCCGGAACCCAGCAGAGAGGAGGGTCCTCCTCTTTGTCCTCTCTTAGAGGTCCAGCAGGAGACGAGTGTCCTCTGTAACTTACTCTCTGCTGTGGTCCCGCAGCAGAGGATGATCCTCAGAGGCAGGGGTGCAGCAGTAGAGGAGGATCCTCTGTCCCTGGAACACAGCAGAAGAGGAATGTCCTCTGCTGCGGGACCCCAGCTGAGTAATGGCTCCTATTCTGCTTTCTCTCTGCTGTGCCACAGCAGAGAGTCGGGTCCTTTGCTGCTTCCTTTCTGCTGGGGTTCCTAAGCAGAGGAGGGTGCTGTGCTACCGGACACAACAGCAGTGGAGGGTCCTCTGCTGCAGGACCACAGCCGGGAGGAGGGTCGTTTGTACTAGTCCCCAGCAGAGATGATGGTCCTCTGCTGCCTGACCCCAGCCGGGAGGAGGGGCCTCTGCTGCCAGACCCCGAGCAGCAGAGGAGGTTCCTCTGATGCCAGAATAGAAGTAAATGAGGGTCATTGGCTGTCAGACCACAGATGGCAGGAGGGTCCTCTGCTGTATGAACCCAGCAGCAGAGCAGCATCCTCTCCTGCTGGACCCCAGGAGTAAGGAGGGTCCCTGCTGCTCGACCCCAGCAGAGACTAGGGTACTCTGGTTTCGGACCTCAGCAGAGAGGGGTGTCCTCTGGTGTCAGACCCCAGCAGCAGAGGATGGTCCTGTTCTGCGGTACCCGAGCAGGGAGGAGGGTCCTCTGCTGCCATACCATAGCAAGGAGGAAGGACCTTTGTGGCCGGACCCCAGCAGCAGAGTTGGGTCCTCTGGTGCCCGACCCGAGCAACCTAGTAGGGTCTTCTGGTGCAGGACCTCAGAAGGGAGAAAGGTCCTCTGCTGCCAGACCCCAGCAGCATAGAGGGGTACTCTGGTTCCAGATCCTAGCAGCAGAGTGGGTGTCCTCTGCTGCCAGACAATAGCAGCAGAGGGGGATCCTCTGGTGCTGGAACCCAGCAATAGAGGGGGGATACTCTGCTGCCAAACAACAGAAACATAGCGGGATCCTACGGTTCCGGAACCCAGCAAAGAAGGGGAGTCCTCTCCTGCTGGATCCCAACAGCTGAGGAGTGTCCTCTGGTACCAGACACCAGCAGAGAGAAGGGTCCTCTGCTGCCAGACGCCATCACAAGATTAGGTCCTCTGCTGCGTCCTTTCTTTGGGGTCCAGTATGGGATGAGGGCTCTCTGCAACTTCCTCTCTGCTGTGGTCCAGCAGCAAAGGAAGGCCTCTGCTGCAAGGGTGCAGCAGCAGAAAAGAGTCCTCTGCTGTGGGACCCCAGCAGCAGAGCAGCATCCTCTGCTGCCAGACCACAGCAGCAGCAGAAGGGGATCCGCTGCTGTCAGATACCAGCAGCAGAAGCTAGTCTTCTGCTGACGGACTCCAGCAGCAAAGGGAGGTCCTATGCTGCCAGTCGCCATCACAAGATTAGGTTCCTACAGTACCAGATGCCAGCAGATGAGGGGGGTCCTCTGGTACCGGATCCCAGCAGAGAGGAAGGTCCTCTGGTGCCAGACCCCAGCAGTAGAGGAGTGTCCTCTGGGCCCGGACCCCAGCAGCAGGGAGGTGGGTCCTCTGGTGTGGAACCCCAGAAGCGGAAGAGGATCCTGTGCAGGACCACAGAAGAGAGGAGGGTATACCACTGCCGGACCCCAGCAGAGAGGAGGGTCCTTTGCTCCCAGACCTCAGCAAAGAAGAGGGTGCTCTGGTGCTGTACCCCAGCAGAGAGGAGGGTCATTTGCTGCCGGACTCCAGCAGACAGGAGGGACCCTGCTGCTGGACCCAAGTCCATCAGGGAAGAGTGTCCTCTGGTGCTGGACCCCAATAGGAAAGGAGGCTCCTAGGATCCCTGGCGCTTATACTGAGGAGGGACCTCTGCTGCCAGACCCCAGCAGAACAGGAGTGTACTCTACTGCTTCCTCTGTTTGATGCCCACCCGGAGAGGAGTGTCCTCTGCAGCTTCCTCTCTGCTGGGGTACAGCAGAGAGGAGAGTCCACTGGTGCTGGACCCAAGCAGAAGAGGAGTGTATTCTCCTGCGTCCTCTCCCTGGGACGCAGCATGAGGGGAGGGTCCTCTGCAACTTCTTCTCTGCTATGGTCTAGTAGCAGGGAAGCACCTCATTGCAGGGGTCCCACAGAAGAGGAGGGTGGTCTGCTGTTGGACCCCAGAAGGCAGGAGGTTCACCAGCTGCCATACTCCAGCAGGGAGAAAGGTCCTCTGCCCCCCTCAGCAGCAGAGGAGGATCCTCTGGTGCCAGATCCCAGGAGCAGAGGAGTGTCCTCTGCTTCCAGACCCCAGCATGGAGGAGGGTCCTCTGCTGCGGGAACCCAGCAGAGAGGAGGATTCTTTGCTACCAGAACCCAGCATCTGAGGGGGGTCCACTTTTGCCAGACCCCAGCAGCAGAGGAGTGTCCTCTGCTTCCAGACCACAGCATGGAGGAGGGTCCTCTGTTGCCAGAACCCAGTTGAGAGGAGGGTCCTCTGCTGTCGGATCCCAGCAGGGAAGAGGGTCCTCTGCTGCCTGAACCCAGCAGGGAGGAGTCCTCTGCTGCCGGACCCCAGCAGAGAGCAGGGTTCTCTGCTTCATCCTCTCCTTGGCGTCCAGCAGGAGACAAGGATACTTTGCATAATCCTCTCTGCTGAGATAAAGCCGCAGAGGAGGGTCCTCTGCGGCTGGACCACAGCATGGAGGAGGTATCTATGCTACTTCCTCTCTGCTCCACCCCAACACTGTGGAAGTTCCTCTGCTGCCAAAGAACAACAGCTTGGAGAGTCCTCTGCCTCCGGACCCCAGCAGATAGGAGGGTTCTCTGCTGCCAGAGCCCAGCAGAACAGGAGGTTCCTCTGCTGCTTGCTCTCTTTGCTGTCCAGCAAGAGAAGAGGGTCCTCTGCTGTTCCTCTCTGCTGGGGTCCATCAGCAGACGAAAGTCCTCTGCTGCTGAAATCCAGAAGGAGAGGAGGGTCCTCTGCTGCCAGACTCCTGCAGAGGGGAGGGTCCTCTATTGCTTCCTCTCTGCTGGAAACTAGCAGAGACGAGTGTCCTGTTGTGCTAGACCCCAGCAGAAAAAAGGGTCCTCTGCTGATGGACCAAAGCAGCTGAGGAGGCTCCATTGTTGCCAGACTCCAACAGCAGAGGAGGGTCCTTCTCTTCCGCACTGAAGCAATATATGATGGTCCTCTGCTGATGGACCCCACCAGCAGAGGAGGGTCATCTGGTGCCAGAACCCAGCAGCAAGGAAGGTCTTCTTCTACCGGACCCCAGAAGCAGAATAAGTCCTGTGGTTCTGGACACCAGCTGCAGAGCAGGGTCCTCTGTGGCTGCTGGAACCCAGCAGCAGAGAGGAGGGTCCTGTGCGGCTTCCTCTCTGCTGCGGTCCAGCAGAGAGGATGGTCCTTTGGTGCTGGACCACAGCAGAGAGGAACGACCTCTGATGCTTCCTCTCTGCTGGTGTCCAGCAGCAGGGATGAGGGTCCTCTGTTGCCGGAACTTGCAGGGATTAGGGTCCTCTACAGCTGCACCCAAGCAGGGTGGAGGTTTCTCTGCTGCTGGTCCCCAGCAGGCAGGATGGTCCTCTGCTGCTGAACCCCAGCAGGGAGGAGGTTCCTCTGCGTCCGAATTCTGGAAAGTTTTCTGGGTACCTCATCTGTGAACCATCAGTGCTAGTCAGCTGGTGTGTAATTCCAGTCTCAGAGGGTCCATGGACATGCTGACGTGGGACTCCAGATTCCACTGGGATTGGGGAATGCTGAATTAGGATCGAGGTCCAAGAGGGCTCGTGGGTACACAGACATGGAACCCAGGTCTCACGGGGCCCATGGGCACACTGATGTGGGATTCCAGCTCCCAGAGCGTCCGTGTGCACACTCACATGGGATTCTAGCTCCCATAGGGCTCGTGGGCTTACTGACTGGGACTCCACATCCCTCAGGGCCTCTGGGGACCGTGACGTGCAACTCCAGCTTCTAGTTCTCCTTGTGCCCTAGGTTGTACCTTGCTGGTGAAGACAGACAGCCACTTCCTAGCACAGAGGCCTGGCCTGATGCAAGGCCACAAGCGTCCTCCACCCCCTGCTGATCCTTAATATGCAGGCTGTACTGCCTTGGAGCCCAACCTTCAAGGAACACATATAAAGGAATTCTGTCCTTGATTCCCACCTGACACTAGGATGGCTGGGGCTGGACCTTCTAGTGCTCAAAATGCCTCAGCCAACCAGGGGTAGAAAGGGCAGCTTATGCGCCCTCTCATGGCCAGCAGGACTCACTGCAGGACGCTCCTCCAGGCTCTCCTGCACAAACAAGGGAAACAATCCAAGCCTAAGAGAAATTCACTCTCAAGGACACTCTTTGGAGCGGTTGCACAGAAGTCCCAGGACAGAAGCCCTACGCACACCCTTGGTGTCTGCATTGGCAGACAAAAGCAGTCTAGAGCACACAGCACACTCCGTACCACCCAGGACAGCAGCTTTCTTTTGCTTCCTTCCCTCCTGCATGCCTGTCTGGATCTGTACTGTTTTGTTTGAAGCACAAAGGAACAGAGAGGGAGAGAGAGCAATCTTTCTTGCATCTGCTGGCTCACTTCCCAAGGACCACCACCACAGCCATATGTGGCTGGGCCAGGACAAGACCGGACACCAGCAGCTTCCTCCACATGTCCCACAAGGGTACAAGGGCACAGGGGCACAAGCCCCTGCGCCATCCTCCACTGCTCTCCCAGGAGTATCGGCAGGGAGCTGGACTATAGGGGAAGCAGTCAGGACTTGAAGCAGCACCCATACAGGCCATCTGCCTGGCAGGCTGAGGCTTGAGGCCCTCGGACACCACGCAGCACCACCCCAACCGGCTCCACTGATTCCACCCCAGCAGCATTCTTCAGCAGCTCCTTCACCAGGCCCGTGAATGTACTTGTCCTCCAGTCTTGCATAACTTTTGCTGTTTGCCTGATGAGAGAGCAGAGGGCACCAACATGGCATCCAGGCATGCTGCTACTCTACCTGTCTAATGAGATGGACCTCTGTGGAGAGTACACGTCAGCTGTTGAGGTGTCTTGTGGCAGGTGGCACATCAGTGGCAGCTGATGGTCCCCAGGTGGCCTGCAAGAGAAAGAGTCTTGAATCCAGGATGCCCCTGGAGGATGGTGAAGCATTCCCTGGTGAACGAAAGGCCAATGGCATTTGGTAGGGGGTTGTGGGGCCAAATTCCTGCCTCCAATGCACACGATGGCGATGCCTGACCCCCGTCCCCCAAGTGTTTCCTAGGATGCCCTGAAGAAGGCAAAATGGTCCTCGTGAGCCCATGCCTGCCCATGGCATGGGAGGGCCTATTTTGTGCAGGCCTTGGTTGCTCCCAGGCCACCGTCATCCCTGCTGGAAAGCGGGACTACATGTCCTAGGGTACTCTCACAGAAGCTAAGGCCTGGGACTTCCTATTCTAGATGACTGGTGTCCTTTGGTGATTACTTGTTTTTCCACTGTTCCATCCTTTGGATCCCACAAGCCCAGACACCACCCAGCTAGGCAGAGGAAGGCCGAGTGCTGTATCACCCTAACTGCCACCCCACACATGCAATAATACACGAAGGCCTCTCTGCAGCCCATCGGGGAGCAGTTGCACTTGCTAACGAAAGCCCAGGCCCTGTCCCCAACGGTGCTTTCTGATGAAAGGGGGTAGGGCAAGGTTTCTGGTGAGCTCATCTGCGAAAAATCATTGCTAGCCAGTCAGTGAGTAACTCCAGGTATCAGAGGGTCCTTCTGCACACTGACGTGGGACTCCAACTCCCAGAGTGCCTGTGGGCACACTGACGTTTGTATCAAGCTCCTACAAGACCCATGGGCACAGTGACATGAGATCCCAATTCCCAACAGGACACATGGGCACGCTGAACTAGGACTCAGTATCCCTGAGGGCCCATGTGCACACTGACATGGGTCTCCTGCTCTGAGGCCCATGAGCATGCTAATGTGAGTCTCCAGCTCCCATAGGGACTGTGGGCATGCTGACATGGGACTCCATCTGCCACAGGGCCTCTGGGTGCCCTAATGTGGAACTCCAGCTCCCAGCGCTCTCCCCAGGTCCTATGTGGTATCTTAATGGTGAAGGCACACAGCCACTTCCTAGCACAGAGGCCCAGGATGATGCAAAACCACAATCATCCTCAACCCCCTCCTGGACCTTCGTTTGCAGGCTTTTCAGCCTTACCCCAATCTTCAAGGGACAAGTATTCAGGAACACTCTCCAGGACCCCCACCTGACACTAGGATGGCTGGGGCTTGGCTGTCTAGTGTTCAAAAGGAATGAACCCAACCAGGGGGAGAAAGGGCAGCTTATGCGCCCTCTCATGGCCAGCAGGACTCACTGCAGGACGCTCCTCCAGGCTCTCCTGCACAAGAGAAACAAACCCAGTCTGAGAGACATTCACTCTCAAGAACACACTTTGGAGATCTTGCACAGGAATCTCAGGGTGGAAGCACTACGCTCACCCTTGGGGTCTGCATTGGCAGACAATAGCAATCTTCAGTCACAGCACAGCACAGCACACAGCACACAGCACACTCCCTGCCAGGAGGCCAATAGCAATCTCTCTCTTCCTGCCTTCTTGCCTGCCTGTCTGAATCTGTCCTGTTTGCTTGGAGCACACAGGAACAGAGAGGGAGAGAGAGAGCAATCTCTCTTGCATCTGCTGCCTCTCTTCCCCAGGGACCACCACCAGAGCTAGATGTGGCTGGGCCAGGACAAACCCAGGAACCAGGAGCTTCCTCCACATGTCCCACAGGGGCACAGAGGCACAGGGGTACAAGCCCCTGCGCCATCCTCTGTTGCTCTCCCAGCACCATCGGCAGGGAGCTGGACTGCAGAGGATGCTGTCAGGTCTTGAAGCAGCACCCATACGACTGAACTGCACACAAGCCTCACAGGCTGAGGCTTGACACTTAGGACCCCTCCCCAACCACCAAAACCCGCACCACCCGACAACATCCCTTACCAGTTTCTTCAGCAGCTCCTTCAACAGGCCGGTGAAAGTACCTGTCCCCCTTGCTGGCACAACTTTGGCTGTTCCATGCTGAGAGAGCAGCGGGCACCAACAAGGCATCCAGGCATGCTGCTACTCTACCTCTCCTGGTGAGAAAGCCTCTGTGGAGAATACACGTCAGCTGTTGGGGTTTCTTGGTTCAGGTGGCACATCAGTGGCAGCTGATGGTTCACAGGTTGTCTGCAGCAGGAGAAAGCGTCTTGAATCCAGGATGGTCCTGGTATAGGGTGAAGCATTCCCTGGTGAATAAGAGGGCAATTGCATTTGACAGTTCACTCTGGGACCAAATTCATGCCTCCAATGCACACGACACATGTTTAATATGATGCCTTGTAGAATGGAATATGGTCCCTGTGCTCCCATTCTTGAAGATGGCATGGAGGCCCTCCGTTTTGCAGGTTTGGTGGCTCCCCATCCACCATCCCTGCTAGACAGTGAGAATGCATGTCCAGGGTGCTCTTGCAGCAGCTAAGGCCTGGGACTTCCTATTCCAGATGACTGGTGACCTCTGGTGCTTACTTACCCATCCACCTGCTCCTGGCTTAGGAGCCCACATGCCCAGATTCCACCCAGCTAAGCAGAAGAAGGCCGAGTGGTGTATCACACTAACTGCCACTCCACAAATGCAAAAATGCACAAAGGCCTCTATGCAGCCCATCGGGAAGCTTCACCACTTGCTAAAGAACACCTAGTTCCTGCCCCTAATGGTGCTCTGTGAGGAAATAGAGTGGTGTAAATGTTTCCAAGGATCTCATCTGTGAAAGACCAGTGCTAGTCAGCTCTTGAGTAACTCCAGGTCCCAGAGGGTCCATGGGCACACTGACGTGGGACACTAGCACACAGAGGGTGCATGGGCACAATGACCTAGGATTTCAACTCTCAGAGGGACCATGGAGAAACTGATGTGAGTCTCCATGTTTCAGAGGGCCCTTGGAGAGACTGATGTGGGACTCCAGCTCCCACTGGGCCTCTGGGTGCCCTGACGTGGAACTCCAGCTCGCAGGTTTCCCCAGTGCCCTCTGATGTTCCTTGCTGGTGAAGGCACACAGCCACCTCCTAGCACAGAGGCCTGGGCTGATGCAAGGACACAGGCATCCTAAACACACTCCTGGACCTTGGTATGCGGGCTGTTCTGCCTTGGACCCCAATATTCCAGCATCCTGTGTCCAGGAACACTGTCCGGGAGCACCACCTGACGCTAGGATGCCTTGGGCCAGGCCGTCTTGTGCTCAAAAGGCCTGAGCCCACAAGGGGTAGAAAGGCAGCTTTGCATGCTCTCTCGTGTACAGATGAACTCACGGCAGGACGCTCTTCCTGTCTCTCCTGCCCAGACATGGGAATCAAACCTGGCCTGAGAGAAATTCACTATCAAGGACACTTTTTGAAGAGGTTTCACAGGAATGCCAGGACGGAAGACCTACGTATGCCCTTGGGGTCTGCATTGGCAGACAAAAGCAGTCTAGAACCACAGGACACAGCACACAGCACACACCCACCGAGCTAGGCAGAGGAATGCCGCGTGTTGTATCACCATAACTGCCACTCCACACATGCAAAAACACATGAAGGCCTCTGCGCAGCCCATCAGGGAGCTGCTCCACTTGGTAAAGAAAGCCAAGGGCCTACCTAGGGTTGCTCAGCTAGGAAAGGAGGTGGTGTAAATGTTTCTAGGGACCACATCTGTGAAAAATCAGGGCTTGTCAGGCTGTGTGCACCTCCAGGTCCCAGAGGGTCTGTTGGCATGCTGATGTGGGACTCCAGCTCTCAGAGGGCCTGTGGGCACGCTGATGTGGGACTCCAGCTCCCAGGTTTCTCCCCGTGCCCTAGGTTGTACCTTGCTGGTGAAGGCACACAGCCACTTCCTAGCACAGAGGCGCAGGCTGATGCAAAGCTACAAGTGTCCTCCAAACCCTCCTGGACCTTGGTATGAGGGCTGTTCTGCCTTGGACCCCAATCTTCCAGCGACACATATCCAGGAACACTGTAATGGACCCCCACCTAACACTAGGATGGCTCTGGCTGGGCCTTCTTGTGCTCAAAAGACCTGAGGACAACCAGGGGTAGAAAGGGCAGCTTTGTGCACCCTCTCGTGGTCAGCAGGACTCATTGCATGACGCTCCTCCAGGCTCTACTGCACAAACAAGGGAAACAAACCTGGCTTGAGAGACATTCACTCTCAAGGACATTTTTTGGAGTGGTTGCACAGGAGTCCCAGGACTGAAACACTACACATGTCCTTGGGGTCCGCGTTGGCAGACAAAAGCAGTCTAGAGCCACAGCACAGTACACAGCACACAGCACACTCCCTCCCAGGAAGCCAGCAGCTTTCTTTCTCTTCCTTCCTTCCTGCCTGTATCCCTCTGTCCTGTTTGCTTTGAAGCACAGAGGAACAGAGAGTGAGACAGAGCAAACTTTCTTGCATCTGCTGGCTCACTTCCACCAGAGCCAGCTGTGGCAGGGCCAGGACAAGCCCTGGAACCAGGAGCTTCATTCACATGTCATAAAGGTTCACGGGGCACAGGGGCACAACCCCTGCATCATCCTCCACTGCTCCCCCAGGATCATCAGCAGGGAGCCTGATTGCAGGGCAAACAACCAGGACTTGAAGCAGCACCTATACAGGCCATCTGCCTGGCAGGCTGAGGCTTGACACCCTTGGACACCACACTGAGGCCCCAGAAGACGGGGTTCCTGAGGTAGACCCTCTCGCTGAGGCCCCAACAGAGAGTGAGGGTCAGGTAATGAGGATCTCTCTCAATGAGGCCCCAGCAGAGCGGTTCCGCTGAGGCCACAGTAGAGAGATAGGAGGGGTCCGCGAGGAACACTCTCGCTGAGGCTCCAGCAGAGGGGGTCCTGAGGGGGACCCTCCCGCTGAGGCATCCACAGAGAGGGAAGGGGGCTCAGGGGGCACTCTTGCTGAGGCCGCAGCAGAGTGGGTCCCGAGTGGTACCTTCTCGCCTAGGCCCCAGCAAAAAGGTTAGATGGCTCCAGGTGTCCCTGTGGCTGAGGCCACAACAGAAGGGGTCCCGAGGGGTACCTCTTGCTGTGGCCCCAGCAGCCAGGGAGGGGTCGCCAGGGTTCCACCTCGCTGAGGCCCCAGCAGAGGGTGTCCCGAGGGGGACCCTCTCACTGAGGCACCAGTAGCGAGGGAGAGGTCGCCAGGGTTCCACCTCGCTGAGGCCCCAGCAGAGGGTGTCCCGAGGGGGTTCCTCTCACTGAGGCCCCAGCAGAGGGGCTCCTGAGATGGACCTTCTCGCAGATGCCCCAGGAGATAGGGAGGGAAGGGGGGGCAAAGGGTCCCTCTCACTGAGCCCCAAGCAGAGGGGGTCCCAAGGGTGACCCTATCGCTGAGGCCCCTGCAGAGGAGTTCCCAAGGTGGATGATCTCGCTGAGTCCCCACCAGAGGGGGTCCTGAGGGAAAACCTCTCGCTCTGGCTCCAGCAGAGAGGGTTCCTAGGGGGACCCTCTCGCTGAGGCCCGAGCAGAGGGGGTCTCGAGGGAGTCCCTCTCGCTGAGGCCGCAGTAGAGTGGCTCCAGAGGGTGACCCTCTCACTGAGGCTCCAGCAGAGATGGAGGGGGCACCCGAGGGGTACCCTCTTTCTGAGGCCTGAGGAGAGGGGGTCCCGAGGGGTACCTTCTCGGTGAGGCTCCAGCAGAGAAGGAGGGCGTGTCCGAGGGGGACCCTCTCACTGAGGTCCCAGCAGAGATGGAGAGGGGCTCTGGGGGTCCATCTAGCTGAGGCCCCAGCAGGGAGTGAGGGGGGTTCTGGGGGTCCCAGTCAATTAGGACCCAGCAGATGGGGTCCCAAGTGGTACCCTCTCTCAGAGGCCCCAGCAGAGATAAGAGTCTCTGGCTGGGAGGGTCCCTCTCACTGAGGCCCCAGCAAAGAAAGGGTCCCTCTCGCTGAGGCCCCAGTAGAGGTTGTTCCGAGTGGGACCCTCTTGTTGAGGCCCCAGCAGCGAGGGAGGGAGGGTCCGAGGGTGACCCTCTCCCTGAGGCCCCAGCAGAGTGGGTCCCAAGGGGGACCCTCTCGCTGAGGCCCCAGCAGAGAGAGAGAGAGGGGAGTCCGAAGGGGACCCTCTCGCTGAGGCCCCAGAGGAGAGAAAGAGAGTGTGGGTCCCAAGGGTGACCCTCTCGCTGAGGCCCTAGCCGAGTGGGTCACTAGTGGGACTCTCTCGCTGAGTCCCTAGCAGACTGGGTCCCTAGTGGGACTCTCTCCCTGAGGCCCAAGCAGAGAGAGCGGGTCCGAGGGGGAACCTCTCGCTGAGGTCCCAGCAGAGTGGGTCCCAAGTGGACCCTCTCGCTGAGGCCACAACAGAGACAGAGGCGGAGTCCGAGGGGGACCCTCTTGCTGAGGCCCCTGCAGAGAGGGTGGGGGCACCATTGGTCCCTCTCGTTGACGCCCTAGCAGAGTGGGTCCCTGGTGGGACTCTCTCGCTAAGGCCAAGGCAGGGGGGGGGTGCGAGGGTGACCCACTTGCTAAGGTTACAGCAGATAGGGAGAGGGGCTTCGGATGTCCCTCTCACTGAGGCCCCAGCAGAAGGGGACCCGAGAGGGACCCTCTCGCTGAGGCCCCAGCAGAGAGAGAGGGAGGGATCTGAGGGGGACAATCTCACTGAGGCCCCAGCAGAGTGGGTCCCACTCCCTGAGGCCCCAGCAGAGAGAAGGGGGGTCCAAGTGCTAACTTCTTTCAGAGGCCCAACAGAAAAGAGAGGTGGGTGCCAAGGGTCCCTCTCGCTTAGGCCTCAGTAGAGGGGGTCCCGAGGGGGACCCTCTCGCTGAGGCCCCAGCAGCGAGGGAGGGGCTCCGGGGAGCCCTCTCGCTTAGGCCCCAGCAGAGGGTGTCTTGAGGGAGTTCCTCTCGATGAGGCCCCAGCAGAGGGGGTCCAGAGGATGACCCTCTCGCTGAGGCTCCAGCAGAGACGGAGGGGGTCCTCAGGGGGAGCCTCTTCCTGAGGCCTGAGGAGAGGGTGTCCCGAGGGGTGCCTTCTCACTGAGGCTCCAGCAGAGAGAGAGGGGGTGTCCAAGGAGGACCCTCTCACTGAGGCCCCAGCAGAGATGGAGGGGTGCTTGGTGGTCCGTGTCACTGAGGCCCCAGCAGCTAGGGAGGGGGGATCCGGTGGTACCTCTCACATAGGCGGCAGCAGACGGGGTCCCGAGGGAGACCCTCTCTCAAATGCCCAAGCAGAGATAGAGTCTCTGCCTCAGAGGGTCCCTCTCACTGAGGCCCCATCAGAGAGAGAGAAAGGGGGTGGTTGTGAGTCCCTCTCGCTGAGGCCCCAGCAGAGAGAGAGGTGGGGTACAAGTGGCACCCTCACGCTGAGTTCCCACCAGAGAAGAACAGAGAGAGAGGGCAGCAGACGGTCCCTTTCCCTGAAGCCCCCACAGAGAGGGTCCCGAGGGGAACCTCTTGCTGAGGCACCAGCAGAGAGAGAAAGAGAGAGAAAGGAGGGCCGAGGGTCCCTCTCACTGAGACCGCAGAAGAGAGAGAGGGGTGTTCGGAGTTCCCTCACTCTAAGATCCCAGCATTGAGGGAGTGGGGCTGCGGCTGTCCCTCTCGCTGAGGCCCCAGCAGAGGGGGTCCCGAGAGTGACCCTCTCATTGAGGCCCCAGCAGCGAAGGATGCGGTTCTGAGGGGGACCCTCCCGCTGAGGCCCCAGCAGAATGGGTCCCAAGGGGACAGGCTGTTGCAGCTTACTTGGAGAGTGAATCATCGGACAGAAGATCTTCCTCTCTGTCTCTCCTCCTCTCTGTATCTCGGACTTTGGAATGAACAAAAATAAAAGTCCATGAATCCCTCTCGTTAGCCCATCAGGGAAATGCTCCACTTGCCAAAGAACGCCCAGAGCCTGCATCTCAGGGTGTTCTGCAAGGAATGGGGGTGGCAGTAAGGTTTCCCGGGACCTCATCTGGCACAGTACAACCCCAGTGGGCTGGTGTGTAACACCAGCTCACAGAGGGCCTGTGGGACACAGGTGCGGGACTTCAGCTCTCAGGGCCTCCAAGATGCTGGTGTTGGACTCCAGCTCCCAGAAGGCCTGTGGGCATGCTGACATCGGACACCACCTCCCAGGGTTCTTTAAGTGCCTTGCTCTTAAAGGCACCCTGACACTTCCTATCACAGAGGCCTGAACTGATGTTAGGCCCCAAACGTCCTCCACCCCTCCTGGGCTTTGGAATGTGGGCTGTTTGGCTTTGGAGCCCTGATCTTTAAACAACACGTGTACCAGAATACTGTCTGTGACCCCCACCTCACCCTAGGATGGCTCGGGTTGGACTGTCTAGAGGTCAGAAGGCCTGAGCCCACCAGGGGTAGAAAGGGCAGCTTGGGGCCTGGCACCGTAGCCTAGCAACTAAAGTCCTCGCCTTGGATGAGCCGGGATCCCATATGGGCACCAGTTCTAATCCCAACTGCTCCACTTCCCATCCAGATCCCTGCTTGTGGCCTGGGAAAGCAGTCAAGGACGGCCCAAAGCTTTGGAAACTTGCACCCACATGGGAGACCCAGAAGAGGCTCCAGGTTCCTGGCTTTGGATCGGCATGCACCAGCCATTGTGTCTCATTTGGGGAGTGAATCATCGGTCGGAAGATCTTCTTCTCTGTCTCTCCTCCTCCCTGTATATCTGACTTTGGAATAAAATAAATAAACCTGTAAAAAAAAAAAAAACAAAAGGAAAAGAAAAGAAAAGAAAAAAAGAAAAGAAAGAATGGTTTCTTTGGGCGCCCTCTTGTGGCCATCAGCACTCAGTGCGGGACGCTCATCCAAGGCTCTCCAGCATGGATGAATGTCCTCTGCTGCTGGACACCAGCAGGGAGGAGCATCCTCTGCTGGCAGACCCAAAAAGAAAGGAGGGTCCTCTACTGCCAGACCACAGCAGGAAGGAGGGTCCTTTTCTTCCGGATACAGGCAGGGAAGAGGATTGTCTGCTGCCAAACCCCAACAGCAGAGGAGGATCCTCTGGTGCCGGACCCGAGCAGTAGTTGAGAGTCCTCTTCTGCTGGAACACAGCAGGGAGGAGGGTCCTCTGCTGCAGGACGCCAGTAGAAGAGTAGGGTCCTCTGCTGTGTCCTCTCTCTGGGGTCCAGTAGGGAATGAGGGTCCTCTGCAACTTCCCCTATGCTGTGGTCCAGCAGCAGATTATGGTCCTCTGCTGCAGGACCCCAGCAGGGTGGAGGCTCCTCTTGTGCCGGAACCACGCAGAAGAGAAGGGTCCTCTGGTGTAAGACCACAGAAGGAGAGGAGGGTCCTCTTGTGTTGGACCCCAGCAGGAGGAGGGTCCTCCGCTGCCAGACCCCAGCAGAGAGGAGGGTCCTCTGATGCTTCCTCTCTGCTGGGGTCCAACAGTAGTGGTGGGTGCTCTACTGCTGGACCCCAGCAGAAGAGGATGGTCCTCTTGTGCCAGACCCCAGGAGTGAGAAGAATCCTCTGCTGCCAAACCCCTGCAGAGGGGTGTCCTCTGCTACAGGACACCTGCACCGGAGGGGGCTCCACTCTTGTCGGACCCCAGCACTGAGTGGGTTCCTCTGCTGCCGGACAACAGCTGGGTGGAGGGTCCTCTGAGGCAGGACCCCAGCAGAGAGGAGGGTCCACTGCTGCCAGACCCCAGCAGGAAAGAGTGTCCTCTGCTGCTGAACCTCAGCAGGGAGAAGGGTTATCTGCTGCCAGACCCCAGCTTGGAGGAGTGTCCTCTGTTGCTGGATCCCGGAAAGGTTTCCGGGGACCTCATCTGCAAAAGATCACTGGTAGTCAGCTGGTGTTTACCTCTAGGTCTCAGAGTGTCCATGGCCACGCTGATGTGGGACTCCAGATTCCCCAGAGATTGGGGCATGTTGAATTAGGATCGAAGTCAAAGAGATCCCGTGGGCATGCAGACATGGGACTCCAGGTCCCACAGGGCCATAGGGCACACTGATGTGGGACTCCAGCACCCAGAATGTCTGTGGGCACGCTCACATGGGACTCCAGCTCCCATAGGGCTCGTGGGCTTGCTGACGTTGGGACTCCACTTCCCACAGGGCCTCTGGGGACCGTGATGTGGAACTCCAGCTTTTAGTTTTCTTCCTGTGCTCTAGGTTCTACCTTGCTGGTGAAGACAGACAGCCACTTCCTAGCACAGTGACCTGGCCTGATGCAAGGCCACAAGCATCCTCCACCCCCTCCTGATCCTTCGTATGCAGGCTGTTTGGCCTTGGAGCCCAATCTTCAAGGGACACATATAAAGGAATTCTGTCCAGGATTCCCACCTGACACTAGGATGGCTGGGGCTGGACCTTCTAGTGCTCAAAATGCCTCAGCCAACCAGGGGTAGAAAGGGCAGCTTAGGCGCCCTGTCGTAGACAGCAAGACTCACTGCAGGACACTCCTCCAGGCTCTCCTGCACAAACAAGGGAAACAAACCCAGCCTAAGAGAAATTCACTCTCAAGGACAATCTTTGGAGCGGTTGCACAGAAGTCCCAGGACAGAAGCCGTACGCACAGCCTTGGGGTCTGCATTGCCAGACAAATGCAGTCTAGAGCCACAGCACAGCACACAGCACACTCCCTACCACCCAGGACAGCAGCTTTCTTTTGCTTCCTTCCTTCTTGCCTGAGTGCCTGCCTGGATCTGTCATATTTTGTTTGAAGCACAAAGGAACAGAGAGGGAGAGAGCAATCTTTCTTGCATCTGCTGGCTCACTTCCCCAAGGACCACCACCAGAGCCAGATGTGGCTGGGCCAGGAGAAGCCCGGACACCAGAAGCTTTCTCCACATGTCCCACAGGGGCACAGGGCCACAGGGGCCACAGGAGCACAAGCTCCTGCAGCATCCTCCGCTGCTCTCCTAGCACCATCAGCAGGGAGCTGGACTGCAGAGGATGCTGTCAGGTCTTGAAGCAGCACCCATACAGCTTAACTGCCTCACAGGCTGAGGCTTGACACCTTAGGACCCCTCCCCAACCACCAAAACCCGCACCACCCAGCTCCATCCCTTACCAGTTTCTTCGGCAGCTCCTTCAACAGGCCGGTGAAAGTACCTGTCCCCCTTGCTGGCACAACTTTGGCTGTTCCATGCTGAGAGAGCAGCGGGCACCAACAAGGCATCCAGGCATGCTGCTACTCTACCTCTCCTGGTGAGAAAGCCTCTGTGGAGAAGACACGTCAGCTGTTGGGGTTTCTTGGTTCAGGTGGCACATCAGTGGCAGCTGATTGTCCACAGGTGGTCTGCAGCAGAAAGAGTCTTGAATCCAGGATGCCCCTGGAGGAGGGTGAAGCATTCCTTGGTGGGGCTTAGCGATGCTTCCCTGCTCAGAAGGGCCTCTGCTGCTCTGCTGCTCTGCTGCTCTGCTGCTCTGCTGCTCTGCTTCTGGACCCTGGCCACTTCCTCGGTGGGGGCCGCCCCGCTCCTAAGAGCCTCTGCTGCTCTGCTGCTCTGCTCAGCGAACCCACCCCCTCCTCGCGGGGCCTCCCGGCTCAGAAGGGGCTCTGCTGGAGGACCCTGGCCCACTCCTTGCGGTTCTGCCCCGCTCTGAAGGGGCTCTGCTGCTATTCTGATCTTCTGTTCTCCTGCTCTGCTCCACTGAGCTCCGCAACCCTCGCCACCTCTTTGCCATGCCGCCCTGCTCCAATGTGGCTCTGCTGCTCTGCTGCTCTGCTGCTCAGCTGTGCAACACCGGCCCCCTCCTTACGGGATCCCCCCTGACTCTGCTCAGCTCCATGACCACCCACTATGCTCAGTTCAGGGGCTCTGCACCCCTCCACTCACAGGACCACCCCTCTGCTCTGCTCAGGGGCTCCCCTCCAGGGCTCTTCTCCCGCACGGCCCCCCCCCCAAGTCTGCTCAGATCCACTCCCCGGCTCCCCTCCCCTCCAGCCACGGGGCCCCACTCTGCTCTGCTCCACTCCCTGGCTCCCATCCCCTCCCTTGCATTCGCTCTGCTCCTGGACCCTGGCCTCCTCCTCGGGGGGGGGGGGGGCGCTTCGCTTGGAAGGGACTCTGCTGCTCTGCTGCTCTGCTGCTCTGGTCTGCTGCGAGACCCCAGCCCCCTCCTTGCGGGATGCCCCCCACTCAGCTCAGCTCCGTGACCTCCCCTCCAAACTGCAGCTCCCCTCTTGTGGGCCCCCCCCCAGTCTGCTCCGATCTGCTCCCAGGCTCCCCTTCCCTCCCCTCCCACCGAGGGGCCCCACTCTGTTCTACTCCCTGGCTCCCCTCCCCTCCATCCAAGGCCACCTCCCACTTTGCTCCCCTGCCCTCCACCCGCAGCAGCTCCCCACTCTGCTCCTCCCCTCCAGCCGCAGGGTCCCCCATTCTGCTCCTCCCCTCTATCCCTGCCCTCTCCTCGCTCCTCCTGAGTGAAGCACATCCTCACACAAGTTGTGGTTTTTCAGGTCGCCTTCTTCTCTTGGGACTCACCTTTAGTGCTGTAATCCTCCTGTCGAGCTGTAGTGTACTCTGCGTAAGTGACCCTTGACACCCCACAACTCTGCACGAAGGTGGTCACACACCCCCCCACCCATTCCCAGCTTATCTCCAGTCGAATCCCCTGACAGCTTGAAGTTAAGGTAGGTGATAGGGAAAAAGACAATGCTGCGCCTAACCTCTCATCTCCTGCTTTGAGAGATGGCCTTGGATGCATGGCTCTGGGGTGAACTTGTGTGAGGACTGGCGGTTTCTGTCCAATGTGACACTTGGGCGTTACCCAAAACTCTGCACAGGATCTCCTTGGCCAGACAACCCGACTGGGTATCCGAGGGCCACTCTCCTCTACTGTCCTTAAACATGGGCAGTAATGGTGAGGAACCTGATCATCCTGTGCTTAAGGCGCTAAATTACATGCTGAAGTTTCGAGGGTTAGAAATCCTAGGTGCTCAGGCACTCAAGGTCTGAGGGACCCGGTTCAGATTGGCACCCGTCGGTAACATTGGTTAATTTATTTTTCCACAATGCTTGGCAAGGGAAGAGCAAAACTGATGCTCAGGACATTGGCCCTGGCCCACATCAGCCGCCCCAACCAGAGCTTCTGGGCAGCTCAGAGGGCAGGAAACCACCCCCAGCTCAAGGGGAGTCAGAGCACAGCGCCAGTTGCAAGCATTCTGTTTGGGCAGCGTGAGGTACTCCAGGCCTTTCCCATTAGGGTTATCCCTCAAGGGAACTGCCCAATGAAGTGTGATTCCTGGAATGCGGGACTTAAAGCCATGCCAGGAGCGAGCCTAACTCTCCCTGGGCCAAGGCTACTTGCTCATTATTGCCCTAAGAAATTGTTTCAAGTGTGAACATTTTCAAATTCTTTCATGCTTATGGCTGCCCTTGTCCAGGAGGGCAGTCCCCTCCAGTGGGTGCATTTGTCTGTTGGAGGGGTGCCCAGAGCTTATACTTACCTTCTGAATTAGATCTGCCAAGTGATCAGGTTCAGAGAGCTAGCCTTTAGATGTGAAGACTGAACCAGCAAAGCTTGTTGTCCCTTCTTGAATGAGTGATTTTTTTTTAAAGATTTTATTATTGGAAAGCCGGATATACAGAGAGGAGAGACAGAGAGGAAGATCTTCCATCCAATGATTCACTCCCCAACTGAGCCACAACGGGCTGGTGTGTGCCAATCCGATGCCGGGAACCAGGAACCTCTTCCAGGTCTCCCACGCGGGTGCAGGGTCCCAAAGCTTTGGGCCATCCTCGACTGCTTTCCCAGGCCACAAGTAGAGAGCTGGATGGGAAGTGGAGCTGTCGGGATTAGAACCGGTGTCCATATGGGATCCTGGCACGTGAAAGGCGAGGACTTTAGCCGCTAGGCCATGCCGCTGGGCCCGAATGAATGATTTTGAATGGGTTCGAAGAAATAGCAACAGGCTGGCAGCCTCCCTTCAAGGTTACCTCAGCACCATTGACTGCCATTATGGGCCATAGAAGTGGGTCACCTCTTTCAATCGCTTGGATTGGGAAAATCCTGCCCTTTTACCAACAAACCATGAGGAAGGAAGAGGGGCTGCAGCAGACGTTTTTCTGTCCAATCTTGTCTATGTAACCTATTCTGAGCCATGTCAACGATCAGCACAGTAGAAGGAACTATTTGCTGTAGTTTTAGCGAAACTTTAGATGAAAGGATTCTTTTGCGAGATCTCCGACAGCCTTTATGGTGTACATTTGCTCCTAGATTGGCTCAGGCATATGTAAGGCTGGATGATAATCCCATCACCCCATGATCCTGGTCTTGCTGCGAGGGCGGGCCCATCCCCCTGTCTGAAGGTCTCCATTTGCTCTCCTCACTGGGTAGCACAGATTTCCTCTCCATTGTAGCCACTTTCACCTTTGCCCTTATCTGCTTTTCCACTTTCTCTTGACCTCACCCAGGCCACCCTTAGGGCCTGAATCTCTCTAGCTCTACCTCATAGCCCTAACCCCTAGCTGGGAGGGACAGGGTAAGACATAAGCGATGTAACATTCATAAGAAAAAAATGGAAACTTGTTCTGTAACTTCATCTAGCAGTTATACATAAAAGTAACCAGTGGACCAAATCCATGGTTAAATTAACGCTAAGCACGAGATGAACCTATGTGCTTGCTTTACGAAACATTTCCAGGTTGAAGTATGTCAAAGAAGAGGTTGGAAGTCA